>NC_056741.1:1504707007-1504994984 GCF_019279795.1 Protopterus annectens
GGAGAAACTTACCATGCAGACTGAAATTGCAAGCATGGGAGACTGACCAAGAGGTACATGTGACTCTCATAGCACCTGTATCCATTCCCAAGAAGGCACTTTTGCAAACAGGCTGAACTTAGCTCAGATCCGTACAATTATAGATGTTGAACAGGGATGTCTTCCTCCTTATCAGGTGTTGGGTGTGTATGAAGTAGACCTTTTAGCCTCCTTTTTGAAAAAGGAGCTGAGAACATTCTGTTGCAGAACAGCACCTTCATTCAGGTATCAGGAAAGTAGATCCATTCTACATCAATGGACAGGGGTGTTTCTTTACACTTTTCCTTCTACATGCCTGATCCCAGGGTGGTATTAAAAATCATGGAGGAGGAGCCAAAAATATTGTGATAACATCCTTTAGTCATTGTATCACTGGTAAGAGAGAAATGCAGATTGTTCACTCGGTTGATCGCCCTTGAAAATCAAAATAAAGATTCCTTTTGCGTCCTAACTTGGGTGCACTGACAGCTTGGATGATTTCATCCTATCCCCAAATTGGCACATGGATTCAGAGCATGCACTAAACGTTAATTGGCTAGGAATAGTACCTAGGAAAGTGGAAAAGATTCTCCCTGTGGTGTCACTTTAGGGATTCTGAGAATGATGATCATGTGACAACAGTCCTGGATTACCTGTCAGAACTTGTCAGAAATGGTGTTAGTTGCTTCCTTAATGGTTCACTCTTCTGCTACCTCAACCTGCTTGGCTGTTGTTGCTTGTCCCATACTCAAAGGGTGACGAGCAGGTGGGGTATTTCTTTAAGAAGCTTTATTACATGAAAACGTATCAGGATGGATAGCAGCTTCAATAATTATAAACAAACTGACAGAGCTTACACAACGTGCTTGCACTACAATATCTTGGCACAAAATGTCACTCTGTCCCTGCATGTGCTAAGTAATCAGTACATTAGTACATGCCTACAGGAGGTTTCTTAGAGATATGTGCACTAATCGACATCCTCCCTCTTAAAGAAAAGAAAGCAATTAGGCATGCAACAAAATACATATTCAGAAAATAAACACAAAGCTCAAGTGATTCACATAGTCATGTCCAAGTTGCTGTGCATCTAGAACATGGTCTTGACACTCGACCAGATTTTGTGACATAACCTTCAGGACCAGACTTAGTAACGGGCAGGTTTCGGTGAGTAGCTCGTCACTGGATTCGTCAGAGGAATGGAAATTGCTCCTGGAACTTCCATTGGAACTAGAACACTGGACAACTCACTCTGAGATAGTGTTTCTCACAGGATATGTGCTATGGTACAGGCTCTGACACTGGTATTAAATGTTTCCAATTTCACCTGAATTTTTGATCCTTTTGATTCTACAGCGTATGATCTCTGCTTGGGCCAGATGTTCATGACTCCAGTCTGATCATAACCCTTGGACATTTGCATCCTTAATGCTTCTCCTTCTCGTAATGGATTGAGTAGTCTGCTGCTCTTATTGTAGTAGCACATCTGGATAAAGCACTTCAACAGATTGACTTTGATTTGCTGTTTTTGACACATGGAACCAACAATTGACTACTGATTGGCAATGTGGTTCTGGTTTGTCTTGACAGAAGTCTCTGAGCAGGTGAACCAAGATGTTTATCATGAGGAATTTTTCTGAGATTCAAGAGATTTAGGAAAACATCACTATTGTCTGTTGTGGACTTCTTTAATAATTGTTTTGCACTTTGAACTTGAATGTGTAGTTCTGCCATACCATTGGATTGAGGATACTCTGGACTACTCGTGACATGCATAAAGTCTCACTGTTCAGCAAATCTTTTGAATTGCTAGCTTGTGAACTCTGTACTATTGTCAGAAATAACTTTGTGTGGGGTCGTACATGGAAATCCAGACATCTGGCTCAGCTGAAGTGGTTCCTTCTGTTGATGTGGGTGGCTTTGTACTGTTACACAAAATGAGATGAAAGTGCTGTGAATACCTTGTGACATTGTCCAAAGTACATGAGATGAAAGTGCTCTCAATATCTTGTGACATAAGCGAAAGTACTAGTCGTCTTGCCCTTCTTTTGATAGAATCTGCTCCTGGGTGACCTCTGTGTAAGATGGTGATGTACTGTGGTTGCAAAGACTGGGGAACAGTAACTTTAGGACCTTTCATGATACCATAGTCAGACAAAAATCTCATCTCTGTATGGAAAATAAGGTTGTACTTCTGGAGGTAAACTAGATTGCTCTGATGGCCATCCTCCTTTGAGAAAGTGGTTGAGCTTCTGTAAAACTGGATTTGCAGCTTTGTGATCTCTCAGCTCAAGATTTGTGGAAGAAAAATTTCTCAGTTCCATGACTTCAGAATCATTTCTCATTGTCATGCTGTTTGGTGGTACTTTTGGGCTATCTGGATAATGTATCAGCAAGATAAAGAAGTTTGCCTTTCTTGTAGACGAGATTGAAATTGTACTTCAATCTGGCTGGGGCTGTGTGCATAAGCTTTCTCAAAATAGTGACTAGAGGTGGTTGATCTGTTTCGATCTGGATAGGTCTACCATTACACAATCATGGAACTTTGAACATGCGAACACAGTTGCCAAAAGCTTTCTCTGAGCATACTGCATTTCAGCCTGGGTAAGGGTTCTGGGCGCATAAGCAGCTGGTTTTGACCCTCTTGTAGAATGACTGCGCCAAGACCGATTTTCGAAGCATCACAAGAAAGAGCAACTGGATTGTGGAAATCATAGTATCTGAGAGTAGGTGGACTGGCACTTCTCTATTTCAGGACATGAAATGCTCTTTGCTGTTCTGACCAAGACTAGAATATATCTTTACGTGTTAGCTGTCTCAGTGGGTGTGATATTTGACTCAAGTCTGGAATGAACTTGCCTAGGTAATTAACCATGCCATGAAAACATTTCATGGCTTGAGCATAGTCTACAGCCCTGCATTTCTGCATTCTTTATTTTTTTGTTACAGCAACTAAAACCTTTCTAATAAATATTCTACATTTTGACTTGCACGTAGATAAATATTCTGCAAACTGTATCTGATGTGGAAGGTAATCGCTGTCAATCAAATAGCTCCTTGGCTTCTTCCTGCTCTGTCACTTTTACCTTTCAGTTTATTTGCTCCCAGTAGCATGGCATTTTTTTTTTTAAGTTTTCTTCAATTACTGCTATTTGCCTGTTTTCTTTACACATAGATTTTGCCAAGAGGAATGCATAGAACTTTCTGCACTCCCCTCACTAGTTTAGTCTTTAGGTTGTCTGACACTTGTAATACTCTAGTTAGTTTCATTTCCCTAAGGATTTTCATCCAAAGCCATAACCTGTCTGCATCCCTCATACTTCCAGCTTTGTGCCATCATTTCTTTCCATGGTTATCAGTATCCATGTGCTTGTGCTATATATAAAAGTATCAGTTGTTTTAGCTTTAAAGCACCGCTTTCAAGTCTTTTGGTCCTAGAACCCAGTATTCAGTAGGAAGAATAGACTTGTTCTAAAATAACTCTTGTCTTGTTCACTTCTAAAATAAAATCTTTCAGCTCTTTGTCATCCGCAGATTTTTCTCTAGCTGATAAAATTATGCTTGGGCCAATGTACAAGTATAAAGGAAATGAAAAAAAAAGTTCACTTAGTGTATCATTACGGTCAGTGTCCATGGCTATTGACTTGAAGTGCTTTATGTTATGATGGTCTTCCACTTGGTCTATTCTCAGTTATCTTTCACTCTGAGTTCTTAGTCCATACACCTAAATTTCTTTTTTTTCATGTCTCCATAAATACAGGTATTGTTGACCTAGTTCATGTGTAGGCACATCATTTATGTTACAATCTGAGTTTTACCTTCACTTTTTATGTCCCATAAGTACTTGAAACTGCCTCATTATGCAATGACCCCCCCCCCCCCCCAATTAATATTCCAAAGCGTGCACGCTGATCGGTCAGCATGCACGTTGCAAATCAGACTTATACTAATGGAAAAAGGTCTTTTTCCATTAATGCCTTTTTTTACAGCAACGGAGAATGCAAGATCTCCATTGCTTTTTAGACACTGTCTCGCTATGTTAAAGGAGTTTAACATAGCGAGACGCTTCAAAAAAGTAACTGAGATCTTCCTTTCTCCGTTGCTTTTTTTAAAGCTGTCTCGCTATGTTAAACTCCTTTAACATAGCGAGACACTTTGTAAAAAAAACAACGGAGATCTTGCTTTCTCTGTTGCTTCCACCCACAGATCTGATGTACTGCGTAAGCATACGCAGTACATCAGAACTGCTGCAGAATACCAGACAGCTGCGGAAAGGCAGCAAGGAGGCATTATACAATGCCATTATTTAAGAAAAGTAAGTATTTTTTTTCTTAAATGTCATTGTATAATAGCAATAACCCACTTTTGGGTGTGGGTAATCCTGGATTTACCCACGGTTGTCTTTGTTTGGCCACTCGGGCTTCACTCTTGTCACCAAACCACACCAACTGTGGGTAAATCCAATATTACCCACACCCAGGAGTGGGTTATTACTAAAAGATATCACACAGCACCCTAATGTCATAGGATTTGTCGGGAATAAGAAGTAATGCCCACAAACAGAGCTAGTTTTTTCATTGACAACCACAGTAATTGTCCTGAATTTGCAAAGGTTCCAGGTATATATGAGAGGCCAAAGCTGACATCCTTGCTTGCTCTTGCTATTGAAAATACTCTTCTGATCCATCATGTATTCTGCTTATCCTGTTATTGCCCTGCTTGTGGATTTTCCATCACTTTCTCTGCATCTAAACATATCAACAATAGTGGTCTTTTTTTTAATAATCTGATTCCTTCTAAATCATCCATTGTGAGCTTCCCGAAATCAACCAGGGACTCAACATGGTTTCAACAAGTCACCTTGAAAATGGAACCAGTCTAAGTTTTCTGTGTAAAGCAGTTATGTGGCTGTTCTATGCTTTTTATTTTCCAAGTTACAGTTGACCATAGCTGTAGCAGATAACTTAAATGGATCAGGGAAAGATGAAACTCTTGACAGAGAAAGGGTAGCCCTTCGTTTATAAAGATTCTGTCTCAGTGGCTGGTGCAGTGTATTAGTTGTTACCATAAGTGTTCATCTTGATTGGAGTAGTGGTTGCTGACAAGTTCTAGAAAGCTTCACAAATTCAGTGGCAGGTATGTATTAAGTTTTTGTCCTGAAGTCCTGCTTTTGCCTCACTGGTACTTCAAACATTTCAGGATTTTGGGGTATTGCTTGGTATTCTAATCAAGTGTTAACCACTTCATAAGGCCTTTCACAGTAATATGCAAGAGTTGTGTGAGATGTGTACCTTATTTCTTAAAATGTTTGCTCCCTGCAGGTAAGTACCTTTTTCCCATTATACCTGATTGAGTCCCACTGCCAGTCAAGCTATAATCAAATCTTTTTCCTTTGTAAATTGACAGTTTTTTTTTTAATTTAGAGTTTTTATAAAACTCTTTCCAAATAGAGCTCAGGAAGTAAGAGTGAGTATCTGTTTCTTATATGTTGCAGTGCACTGCATGGGCTCAAGAGGCGCGTCAGTCTGGTTTGGGTACTGGAGACCTGTTAGAGATGGTTGAAGTCCCTGGATAGTTTTGTTTTCATGGCCAAAACTGAAGATACTGTAGTTTTTAGAAGTATCAAGTCACATTTGTGAATTAATCTGATTATGCATACCAGTTCTAGGTATTTTGCTGTGTGAGCATGTTTTTTTTTTTTTAACAAAATGGTGAGCATGCTTACCTCCGTGTGTTAGCCTGTTGTAATCTGTACTTTAGACCTTCAGTTTATAAAACATTTTCTTATTTCCAATGTTAAATGAACAGTTTAAGTAAAACAATTTAATAGATTGTAAGTGAGCCAGTGCATTATTTAATTGCTTTATATAATGGTCTCTTAACCTGTGCATTTTAAATAGAATAAAAGCTGGCAAGTAAAATGTTTGGCGTAAACTATTTTTCTTTTTTACCATTAAGAATTTGCTCATTGCTTTCTTAGGCTGTGGAGGAACCATCATCGGTGATGGCGGCAACTTCTCCTCTCCTAATTTTCCAAATCTTTACCCTCCTATGATTGACTGTACATGGACTTTTAAAGTAAGCATTTTTATGGCATTTTTCATGAAAATAATCCTCTGCTAGTAACTTAACAGAAGCAAAGAAATGAGAAAAATCTGAACTGGAAAATTATTTAAATTGCTTGATTTTTCACTCGAGAGTGCAGAAATGTTTTTCTCCAACTTCAGAGTATAGTCTGCTCTTTGGTTTGCTTAAAAGATCTTTTCATCACTTGATCATTGAAGGTATATATTCATATAGTGCATGGTTTTCATTAATGAGGAGCAATTCCTTCACACAGGCAAAAAAAATGAGGTAATGTTTGTTTTTGTAGAGCTACAGTTGGGTGGACTTTGTTTCATTTCATCAGAAGGCCATTTTTTCAAAACCTTAAAATGTTTGAGAATCACGGAGTGATGTAAATATTGCTTCCAAACCATAATGAAAAGACTTCTACAGTTTTCTACTTAATTCACCCTGTTCATAGGAGTGTCTACTTTGACTTACTGATTGATTCACAGTCTCCTGCTCACAGTGGAGTGCTGTACTCCCATTCAGCTAACCCTGCAGTGTTTGTGAACGGTATTGTTAACTATATTATTTGGATGAAGATTTTCCTGTGTACCCCCTCCCGCAACAGTAGGTAAAAATTATAAAATTGCTTAGCAGGATTGTAAAAATAAAATTTGTAAAATTGCTAACAGGATAAACAAGATTTAACAACATGAGAATATCAAGAAATGTTTTTTTTTTTTGTGTGCAGGAAAGACAAGAAAATAAGAAAAATAAAATGTGCCAAGCATAACACATTTTTGCCAAAGGTCTGACAGATGGAAAGTTGGCTAAAGAAGGTTTATAATAATGCAGGAGGAAAATACTGTGATAATAGCAGTGTTACACCAACAAGGAAGGGGGTAGGTACAGTGAGAGGTTGGATGAGGAGTAGCTACAGGAAGAAAAAAATCACTGGTAGTAAGTAGGGGAAAAAGCAACCTAAGTAGGAAGTATGCAAAAGAGTAGGATTGTAGAAGCAGATTGGACAACAGTCTGCATTAGTATAGTCTAAGTTTTATAGATGCTGCAGTTAAGAGTGGGGGAGAAGTAGGCGGAATGCATAGCTAATTGGGAAATTTATGTTGGGTCATTGCAAGGGCATGACCATGACTTGTGGTAGGTATCCTTTAGTGCTATTTTGAAGGAGATGAAATTAGTGATAGATCTGACGTGTAGTTGATAGTTTGTTCCAAGCGTTTGCGACAGAGTAGTTGTAAAAGTTTGCCAATATTTTTATTAGGCTTATAAACTTGCAATAGGTTCTATTGAAAGCTGTGGAGAGTTTGAAGAGCACGGATAGGAGTATAAGGCTGGATGAGAGTATAGAGAGTGGGGCAGAAAGATGGAATCATGCAAGACTGAACAAACTGTGAGAAGCTGGGGTAGTAGAATTTGGTGCCGAAATTCAAGCCATTGCAGGTTTCTTAGGGCTCTACAGTGATGAATGCGATAGGGTAGATTAGCAGCAAAGCTAGCAATTTTGTTATAGGTAAGTTCTAGTTTAGTCAGGAGATTTCATTAAAGGTTTGTAAGTATTGGGGGCTACATAGAGTAATGTGGGGAGTAGGAAGACTCGGGCAAGGGAGGGACTTGAGGATTGAGTGAGATATTTTCTGTGTCTGTATAAGAGTCTGAGTTTTTGATGAGTCTTTTTTTTTATGCATAGCTAAGTATGGTGATCAAACTTTAGCTGGTTGTCGATATTGATTCAGTGGAATTTAGTGTGAGGTTCAGTGGCGATGGTAGTGTACAGTGAGGAGACAGAAGGTAGTTTTATGATGTTGGAGGGTAATAGTTGATTACATTTTCTTTGAATTGGTGTGACCTAGGGGTCAATATATTTAAAAATCATGGGCTTTGGAGGAGAGCCCTCACACCAGGGGGTATACAGGTAACTTCTCGCCATGAAACGCACACACACGAGTGTAAATTCTGGGTGCTTCTCTTTGTGGCTGTCATTTGATACTGCAGGACATTTTCACTGATGTGGTCAGTGTTAACCAGGTCATAGTGGACATTTCAAAGTCTATTTCCCTAGATCTCATTCTCTGGGTGGGCTAAAAAAAGAACCATCTTCCAGAGAAATGCAGCTTGATAAATCAACAGATTTCTAGTTACTCAGTCTGGTTAGCTGTCTCAATCTCATACCTGCCATTTACCTTGGTGACTTGATTACCATTGTCCTCGCTGTTCTTGTGAAAGTTCCCCCCCACTTACAGGAGATTGGTTTTGTAGGTTGCTGCTAGGCACTAGACAAGTAAAACTGAACCCTAGTTATTGCAGTCCCACTGGCATATCCAGCTTACTTGCTCCCTTTCCATAAAGCTTTTTTTTTGCCAAAGGTAACCCATCCCTTCACCTAAGTTAATTTTAAAGGTAGTGAGGAAGTGTTTTACAAAAAAGCTAGTTTGTTCCAGAGGTGAGGGACTCTTTGGGAGAGAAGTCCTTTACACTAAAAACTCGTTTATTTTGCATTGAGGGTATGGGGTGTCTTGATCTTGTGCTCGTGTTACTACCAGGTCTTTCTGATATAGAGTAAATCGAAGACAATTGGGTTAAGTGCTGTTTAGGATTGGTATAGATTTCTATGTAGGAGCCTGAAAGAAACTGGATAGAGACAGAGCTTTTAGATCTTTAACTTAAGGAGCTCTTGTATAATGTTTTTTTTTTTTTTGTTGTTGTAGAATCTCTGCAGTTTATTCTTGGGTGGGTACTTCCTTAAAAGCAGATTGTATTCTGCTATGGTCCTGATGAGGGGCAAGAAGGGAAGTGATGTCTTTAGACAGAGGAAAAGCCCATAGTTATTTGGGTGAACAGATTCCTTAAAGCACTGGATTTTTCTAGTATAATATCCAGAATAAAAATGCCTAGATTTCTAATGGCAGTATCTGTTATAAAGTGGGAGTGTCATTTTTGTGACAGATTTACACAAGTTCCTGTTTTTGAAACATTGTATTGGTTCAGTTGTTCTAATTAGACTGCAATCCTGAGACTACAGGTTTTGCCAGATTTATGTCATGATCCTGTCACTACTAGTTTACCTATGTCAGGCCGTCTTGGAAGCATAGTAGTTTTTTAAAGGGTTGTTGATGGGTCTAAGCTTGCAGTTGTTGATGAACATGGTCAGCCAAAGGCCTTTGATAGTTTGGCGTCACAAGGTAAATGCCAAGTAGATGTGGCCCCAGAATAGAGACTTGGAGTACATCACTGGTGAAAAGATTCTTGGAGTATACATAACTCTCAGCTGCCCAGAATTTTGCAGAATGTCTGGATTTTTGCCTCATATTTTGGTCTGTTTCTTATAAAATTTGTGGTTTTCTTGTAGATCATTGATGATTGAAGTCACTTAATAATCAGACATTTGTTTCAGATTTAGTATCCTTCAGAAAATGCATGCTAGCATAGCACCTTTTATTCTAAAAATGTAATAAGAGCAGTATTTAAAATGTCGCTGTTTTGGGCTTTTATTTTTGGCTTTGTCCAGATTTCTTGTGCTAAGAGGTTGAGAGGTGTGAGTATAGTGTGCACCAATTTTAATAGAATGGGCTCTGTCATTAATCAGAGGATCTCTTCTACTTATCTGCACAAGAAAATGTGTTTTCCAAAAACAGTTACTTGGTTCCGTCATATAACAAACGGACTTAAACAAGACATCAGATTTTCTTTTATCCTTCTGTACTTTGGCTGTGGATCTTTTTTGCTACTTGATTGATCAATAAGCTAGTTGGCAACCCAGAGAATTACGTAAGAAATTAAATTGAATTTGATCAGTTTGTAAATGATACCTGATTGACATATGGTTAAGTAAAAGTAAGCTGTGTGCATTGAATTGCTCTCAACTAGAGCTTCTGTGACTCTTTCAAAGATGTCATCTAGGATTGCTAGCCATGATCCACCTTTTATTTTTATACCCAAGTTTGTTTGAGTGTAGTAATAAGTTTACCTGTTGGATGTTCAACATTTTCATTGCATTAACTTGAAAATTATTTTGGCAAGGCTTATACGTAGGGACAAATCTCCACTCTTTGTTCTGTGACCCACACAGTAATGCTGGCAGAATCGATCATATGGTTCATTCACTTCTGCTGGCATTAAGATGTTAATTTCTATGAAAGTTTGACTGTTTGAAGCTCTCATGTAGATCCAGTGAAGTGACTACATTTGAATAGTTCAAGGTCCAGTAGGAAATTTCTTATGGATCCAGGGAACAACCCATTATGTTGTCTGAATCCATGGAACTTCATTCTGGAGAATATTTTTAACATCTTTTTAGAGGTGATTTCTTGGGATAAGGGGGGTATGTATTTGGATAAGCAACAGAAGTAGTTAGAGCTGAATTTATCAACTGTGATAACTTATACTCTCAGGATTTTAGCCAGCGATGCCATTAGATATGAGTTCGGTGCAGTGTTTGGTACTATTTCTAAGGGAAGGAATTTTCTTATTTAGCATTCTAGCATAATTATAGAATACCTTATCTTTTGCTGATTTCACAATTTTTAGTTGATATTTATAGACTTGAACTTATTTGCATTTGTTTACTGGGCTAGTCTGGCTAGACAGAAAAGCCCCTTTTCCATGGAGGCCTGGGGAGAAAAGCTCAAAAATACAAACAGAAAGTTACAGTAGTTACAAAAGCTATACTGAAGAAAAAATAGGTAAGTTACCAATAACGCGTACTATAAAAAATAAAGTTTAAAATGTAAATAAAGTAGCATTAAGGAGCTTATAAAAACGGCGTATAATGTAATCAAAACATAGACGTAGAATGGAGAAGAAAATCAAGCAGCAAATTATACAGTTTATTGGCAAACATAAATTTGCAGTAAATAGGCATAATTAATATTGATCAAGAAGATAATTTAGTGTGAAACGGGCAGTAAAAGGACATGAAAATAAGATGTGCTCTAGTGAGGATGGAAAGAATATAAGAAAAAAATGCTTAGGAAGACTAGAAGAAACAGTATTTGTTTTCAGTAATGGGGTTATGTTACTTAATTATGGTTCATTAATTGCATAATTTTTCAAATGCAACCTACACTTGCACAACCCCGTAATTCGTAAGTTAAAATTCCACAGTTCCATGCCTAGCTTAACCTACATGCTCCAGATGTGGCGGAATACCAAACGCCGTTTCATTGACACTTAAATAGCGAACTAGAAGTTCAATGAACGGCCAGATCACTTTTTCCCCTAGGGAAAAAAAATCGCTTGGCCGTCGCTGTGAATTTACCCTTCTCCCCACTGTAGTGCGATCTCTGAGTTGGTATATTTAGTTGGGGAGGGGTTGGGGCGAAACCCTCCACTTTGTAATATTTTAACTGGTTTGTCGTATGTGGTTGGCCTACCAATTTTTTTTTTTTTTTTCCCCTAGGGAAAAAATCTGTGATCTAGCCGTTTGCTGAACTTGCAGTTCGATATTTGTGTCAATGAAATGGCGTTCGGTGTTCCGCCATTTTGGTGTCATAATATTGACCTGCTCAGGTATAGTAGTATTAACTGAAACATGTCTGAAGAAAACAAAAGGTAATGAAATCTACTCCCAAACTATAATATATTAAGACTACACAGACAAAATAAAAGGGCCGATGGAGTTGCATTACAGTACAAAAATTCTGTACAGGTTACCCCTTCACTAAATTCTCCACAGTTTGGTAAATCAGAAATTCTACCCTCAAATTCCACCAAAATAAGATAGTATCTATCATAGGTGCTTATTTGCCACCTGGTAATCTGTCTATTGCAGTAGACTTCTGCTGGGTTTCATCAAACATCTCCCAAGAAGAGTACATACTGTGTGATTTTAATATTAACTGGCACTCTGTCTCCTTCAGCTCACCTAGCCCGTCTTTGATCTCTTGCAGCTAATCACCACTCCCACCCATTAAAGTAAGAACCGCACTCGGCACTAAGGGAACCTTAATTGTTTGGATTCTTCTCTGTGCCTCATGAAATCTTTATCTGTTACTTGTCCAGATAACCCAAATGACCATCTCTCTCTACTTGTGTAATAAGAAAGCAAACTAATATTCAACAGCAACCATATTTCAGCGTAGCAAGTAACCTCACACAAATTCTTTTATCTAAAACTTTGTAATTTGGAATGCTCTAAAATACATTGTACTAAATGATAAGTAGGTCTTTTTAATTCCACTTTCTTAAATATCCAAATGTAACATGCTCCCCTCAGAAAAAAAAAAGGAGCCAAACCTGCCCCCCTGGTTGTCTGGAAATGCAAAACACCTTATGAGACATGGAGAGACAGCCCTGGAATACGTAGTTATCCAATAAATCACTAACAAATCTTCGGAATTTCAGAGAACTCAAATTAAGTTGGATAAAAAAATACTACACTGACCTGCAACATAAAAAACACAAAAAATCCAAAACACGTTGGTCCCCTAAACCAGCTGCTTAATCCCAGCCACACTTGCCTGTCTCCTAACCTTAACACTAGCAAAAAGTCTTCCAATTGTGCTGATTTCAACTTTCATTTCATTCAGTCAGTCTCATCAGTAGTACAGAATTCCCCTAATACCAACAACCAGACAACAGCACCACCAACCATAACTCTTCATAACATCTCCTTCCAACCAGTTCCCGCTACTTGTATATATATTAAAAATTACTTAAGTTGAGACCCAGCACCTTAGCTCCCCCGACAACCTACCTGGCAAATACTTTAATATAACTGCAGAAGCAATAGACTACCTTATCTCAATTCTGATAAATTGCTCCATCTGTGAAGCATAAGTCGCTACCCTGTGGAGAAAAAGCCACATTCTTCTCCACAAAGGAGGGCATGCACCTGAACTCTTCAAGTTACAGGCCCATTGCCATCTTCACCCCTCTATCAAAATTAATAAAAAAAAAATGCATCCAGTCACAGCTCCTACATTCACAAAATAACCACTGCTGTTCATCTCAGCATGACTGCTGTCCCCATAGGAATGACGGAAACCTAGTGTCTGCCCTGTTGATTTATCCAAGGTGTATGACAGTTTCTCACTATATTCTTCTACATAAACTTCAAATCTAGGTCTCAACACTGCTTCTATATCTTGGTTTCATAGCTACCTCCAAAACAGAGCTCAGGCTGTCAAGTGGCAGAGACATCTCATCCTTCCCCCTGTCCCAGTCAGTGAACCACAAGAATCAAGTTTTAGGACCCATTCTCTTTAACTTCATCAATGACCTACATGAGGCCTATAAAACTGCATCTCTTGTACAGCATGCAAATGACACCACAGTTGTCTGTGTTCCAAAAAAAGACCAGTAACAAACCACAAGAACTTACCCAGGAGCCCTCCTGTATAGAAACCACCTGGCTGTTGTCTGCCCAGCTATTCCTTAACCCCAGTAAATCCAAACAAAATCCTACCTCAGACAGCTTAAGTTAACAAAACCTCTGCCTCGGTTACCTCATCCAACAAAACAAAAATTGAAATTGTCACACGCAACTGCTAAGCGTCTGTGTAGATGAGAACATAAAGTTTGACACACACTTCCAAAATACAGTGAAAAAAAACTACACCAAAACTACACTCTTTCTATAGAGCCA
Organism: Protopterus annectens; assembly: GCF_019279795.1. Lineage (NCBI taxonomy): Eukaryota > Metazoa > Chordata > Ceratodontiformes > Protopteridae > Protopterus > Protopterus annectens. Next base: position 1,504,720,680 of record NC_056741.1, read on the forward strand.
AACCCTTCCTCTCAGACACCTTCTGTCCTCTTGCCTGCTCTTAATGTATTCTGCTCCCATCCTTAACATCCACGTGACCTTGCCAAACAAACTTTAGCAGTGTTACTACAAAACAGCATGATTTGCTGCCAACCTTCCAAGTAAAACCCACCAGTGTGCCACCCTAAGGGAATTACAGAGGCTTGATTTTCCATATTGTTTAACCTACTCTCAACTTCCACAAATCCATAACATTGTGTATGAACCGAACTATCCATTCATTTCCAATTTCATACAAATTTATAACGCTTCTGGGCTACTACGTTTATCAAACAAATATTGATTTTGTGTGTCCAAACCCATCAGTTCTTCTGGCAAATCACTACTTTCCCCATCACGTCTTAAATCCTGGAACTGCATCACACTAGCATTGTGACAAGAACATTCCCTAAAGTCATTTAAAGCTCAACTAAAGTCCTGCATACTCAGTTGCCAGCTCCGTCATATGATGTTCCTGGATAATCTGCAGACTCTTACTGTCAGCACCTTCTGTAACTGTCCGTAATCTACTGCTTACTTCATGATCTCTAGCTATCTGACTATTATCTCTCCTTCTTCACTGCTATGTCTCTCTCCCTTCTACCTGGACCCGCTCAGTACTCTATAATTTGTAACAGTCTTCATCCTATAATTAATTTGTCCCCTACTTGATATCTATTTTCAGCTGATTCCATTTGAAAGTAACTAGACTGTTGTAAGCCTGATATTAGCTAATATTTTACTGTGTTCTTGTAATTGTTTTCATTAGTTGGTATATTACAGTCGTGTACAATTATGTATATGTACATTTATTATTCTGTATATATATATATATATATATATATATATATATATATATATACACACATTTGTTCTATGCAAGTACATTTATCATTTAAGTAAATCTTGTATTACTGCCTTATACTGTTTCTGTAAAATGGAGCTTTTCTCTACTTGTACCCAGTCAGACATGCCCGGTAAACAAAAGCAATAACTATTTAGATCAGAAACTTTGGGTAAAGTAGTTCTAGCTAAGAAATGAGCAAATGCATAAACAGGTATCTGCTAGGAACTTGTTTAGGTTTCAGTAGTGTAAGGGAGTCGATTTGTCTAACTGGGTAAGGGTATATTGTTCCATTGAAATGCAGTTTGAGTAAAGATTGCCTGCTGTGCTGACTTGAATGTAAGACATGTTTTATCTGAAGAGCGACGAGTTCTGTTTGGTTAATATGACTGGACAATATTTTGAAGACTAGGGCATTTGCCTGGGGAATTGATTAGTCTGTATGTAATTAATATGTGTGTGAATAAGAGCATGGGGTAACTGTAACCACTTTAAATGCCTGAGGGCAGTACAGTGATGAGTTCTTTAAAGTAGATTTGCTGCACATTTAGCTACTTTGTTGTAGCATATTTGTAACTGACCAGAGTGAAGGTTTATAAAGATTGGAGAGGCATACAGAAGAGATAAAAGTAGGGACTCTGTTGCATTGTTTTGCTAGCTGAGTCAATTAGTTAAGGTTTTATCATGCATAATCCTCAGTTTTTGGTTATTTTTATTGGTTAGTTGGATGATGTTTTGATAACCTGTCAGCTGTTCAATGATGACGCAAAGTAGATGGGTATGGATAACTTGCTCAATTTTGGTAGAGTTCTTTGTAGTTATTGAGAGCAAAAATCTTTTGGGCAGAGAATTGTTTTGGGGTGAAGTAGCATTGATTTAGTTTTATTTGCATTGAGGTCATCAAGCCAATTTTCAGTTGCAGTAAAAGACGGTTGTGTAAGTTCTTGAAGTGGTCTTTAACTTCTCTTCAGTTCTTTGATAAGCCTTTTGAGATTGATTTTAGCATGGTGAGATTGTGCACCCTTCTTTAAGGAGTATGAGCCTTTTTGTTGTAAAGTTTATTTGGGGTTGTGTTCCACTAGTAGGGCTTCTCTTAGCTTGGCATTATATGTTTTTGGTAAATGGGCACATAAACCTCTCTGCATTCATTGAGATGGGAATATAAACCTTGGATATATGCAGCTGTACTTGCTTATAAGGTAATTAGAGTAGGGGAGTGTTGAACCATCTCAACTTGGCAGCAAGCAAGGGGAAACTGGTTTTAGAGAAGTTTCTAAAGAGGGTTAGGTTGGACTAAGAAATCAAACACACTGCAAAACCAATATGCGAGACAGAAGCAGGATCCAATAAATGGAGTTTCACAGCAAACTTTATTAATTTAAGCGCTTTCGTCGGCCTTAAGCCTCAGACTTCAGCAGAAACAGGTTTATGATGAAGTCTGAGGCTTAAGGCCTGATGAAAGCGCTTAAATTAATAAAGTTTGCTGTGAAACTCCATTTATTGGATCCTGCTTCTGTCTCGGATATAGGGTTAGATTGGACAGTGGTAGACTGGGACCTCATGGTTAATATTGCAGCATGATCTGATTTGACCAGTGGGGGTTTAGCCACTGACCGGGAGCATACAAGCTGTTTGAGGACAAGACTGAGTATGTTGGTGCCTGTAGTGAGGGAGAGTAATTTTTTGAAGGGAGTTTGGAGTGAAACTCCAAGAAATGTGCATGTTTGTATGAAGTGTGGGTGTATAATTTAATGGAGACTAGCTGAAGTCCCCCTAGAATGGCAGTATTTGGGATAGTAGAGGGGGATTCAATGAAATTTTTCATGTCCAGGATGCAATGTCTTGTTCAGAGATTTAAGGTAACAAGGAATTCAAGGGTCATTGTCCTGCTGGATTAATACATAAGTTTCAGATAAGTGCTTACATCCTGCAAGTATTGCTGATTTCTGTGCTTGTAGGCTAAAACTAGTGGTAAATGGTGGTGGCAGTACAATTTAGTAAGGAGAGAGCTCTGTTACTATGCTGAAGCAACAGAGACTATCCACTTTTCCTAGAGTCAGGAAGGCCTTGAAGGGAGGGCATTTTTAGGTTGCCAGTGTTGAGCAAAACTACATTGATGTTTGCCAGATTTGACTTTTGATTTACTAGATTAGCCTGTGTAGATTGACATTGTCTAAAAAAAGACCTCATAATGATAGAGAATCTTTGCTGGTATGTTAAAGCCCTGGGGAGAGAATAGGCCGCCACATGCAAAACAGGTGGAACTACCTTCAATTTCTATCCAGGATAGCATGCATTGGACTTCCTCAGAATGACTGTGCTAAGTCAGTCAGTTATGAAAGTCTAACATTTGCTTGTATTTTGGCATAGTTCTTGATGATGACATATTGCTCAAAACTAATTTCTTTCCAGCCTTAGGAGACATAATCAGTGTATCCATGTCCCTTTCCTTATTCTCTTGAGTGGGTATTGCAAAACATTCATATGCACTGAGCAATAACCATGTTATACTCATAGTTGGGGGTGAATGGACTTGTGTGTCCTAGTGATGTGAATTCTTGCACCTTTAAGGCAGCTGTTAACCTATCTTTATTCAGCCTTGTGAATGGTGTGTTGGTGTGCACCTGTAACAATTACATTACCATGATAAGTGGACTGCTGTTGTAGCCTGTAGCACCTGGCCTTATCCCTCTGGTAAGTTTGAAGTCCTTCCATATCACTGTTGCAGTACTCTTTACTAAAGGGATTCCCTGTCAAGGGTAGCTCAACATCCAGCCAGTATATGAAAGCCTTAGTTTTTTATAAACATCATACTTCACACACATGCTTCCCGTTTAAGGTGTAGCACATAAAGGTGGCATATGAATGTATGTACCTGAGAACAATTTTGCCTCCAGTGCAAATGCTGTCATCGAACATTGATCTGAATGCTCCTTCTGTGCTAGTTACTGATCTGTGTTTCAGGTAAGTGTCTTGTTGGGGTTTCTTACGTTTTATTTTTCAGTGTTGTGGGTGTACACATCATCCATAAAGGGAAATTGCAAGTGTGGGAGGCAGATTCCTCATAATGATTGGCACAATCACTGTATCTCGTTTGGGTGCTTCTCATGACCATGCACAATTTTCTGCCTGCCAAATGTTTGTTCCCAAGACCCTGCGTAGTCGTGTGTTTTCCTTGTCCATCTACCTAGAGAATCAGTGTTGTAAATTGTTGGCACAGGATACGATGACCGAATCCTCCTATCCCGAAGGTCAGCCACCTGCCAAGAAAAAGGCCAAGAGAGTCTGGTTTGTTTAAGCTGCTGTCCTGCCTCCCCCCACTCATCTCTTGTGAGGATGATGAAGGCCCAGTTGATCACTTGGTTGTTGCATCTGATTCCTCTGCTGTGACCATATTGGAGACCAACATGTATCCACCTTCTCCCTCATCCTCAGATCGTTTGCATATGTCTGTTCGGATATTGAAGGGGAACCTCTGCTGATCATTTCAGAAGGTCCGAGGGGGCTTCAGCAGATAACTGTTAGGGAGAAGATTACTATTGTGTTAATTAAATGTAGGCAAGGGTTTAAACTCCCTAGGGTGTTTAGGGCAGACATCCCTCAAATGAAAAAAACAAAAAGCTAAGCACATTTCCTCTGCTGCTACAGATCCCTAGCATGAATGGCAGGATTTTTACCCAGGGTTGTTTAATGTGCTGATAGACCTGAAGCCTCCCCAAGGAGTTTCTGTACCTGTTCCCCTTGGTCCTCTACCCCACTTGAGAGGCCCAGAGAACAGGACTCTCTGTTTAGGACTTGGATTCTGGGGAATAGTCTTTGACGTATTCCAGTCAGATCCCTTCTCCTTTGGATTATGGCTCTGAAGAGGACTTTCTCACCCTTTCCTTTAGGGAATACTGTTTCTCGTATGATGGGGTACTTTAAATGGGATTAATCTCAGGTTTCTGATATGATGAAGTCGCCCAAGTCCTCTGCTGTACCTCATGTCATGACTGCCCTTTTAAGGTATCTTTTCTGCCACTTTTGTGGCTCCAGACTCTCAACCTCTAGCTCCTATAAATCCTGACAGGTTTTGCAAACTGTAAATTTCTCTAAAATGTCCTGCTGTAGTGTCTGTTCTGACAAACTCTGTAAGCTGTTGCCTTCTAAACTGCTTCCTTCAGGCGAGGACAGTAGGACCATGGAACCGGCTGGGTATGAAAGTCTGTATTGCTGCCATTTTGGCCTTTCAGGCTATTAATTATGAGACCCATAAGACCAGGAATATTTTAGCCTTTCTTTCACAAGCTTCCCTGGCCTTTCTGATTCTGAAGAAGACTTTGGCCTTTTCTTTATTGGGATCCACTTATCAAGTAACCCACCACTCTATTAAATGTAATCATGATGCAGCTGATGTCTCTTCTAGAGCTTCTGTTTTGAGACCTAACTCTTGGCTTTGTCTCCAGCCTTTGCCTGATGACATTAAGGCTGAAGTGTTTGATGCTCCTTTTGGTAATAAGAACCTAATTGGTTTTGCAGCTGCTGAGCATTTTAAGTCTGTGAAGGATAAGGGGGCGGCCATAACAAGAACTGAAGCATATTTTTGTTTCTCCTATTCCAAGTTACAGAAGAATTATCCTAAGTCTGCTTTTGTTTGCAGACAGCCTCCTCCCGGAGGTGAAAAAGGTTCTAGGTAGGCTCTTTTTTTCCTGCTAAATCTACTTAGACTCCCACTTCTCAGGAACCTCTTTTTCAGGACAAACCAGGTTCCATCTCTCTGGTTTTCCCTATGTTCTTCGTGTTTCACTGTTGCAGTCATTACATTTGGGTAATCTGCTGGCAGGTTGCCCTCAGTCGGCCTGAATAACAAAGTCTTGGGTCCTGTGTCGGTTGCTGTCTCCTCTTCCATGACGTCAGGTCGTCAGGGGTATGAAACATGCAGCCGACGCCATTTTATTCAGTCTTTCTTTCTGTGTGGTGCCTGAAGCAGTTCGCAAGTGCTGGTCGGCCGAGTCCTGAAATTTCCGTATTCTAATTTCAGAACCGAAGTCTTCATACTAAACCTAAGTATCCCGTTGGGGAAACTTTTTCTTGCTCCTTACCGATGTAGTAAAAGTTAATTGCATAACTTGTGGGAAGCAAATACCTCATAAGGATTTTCATTTGTACTGTATTGCTTGCCTAGGCCCTGATCACAACGTGCCCTGCTGCCGGTTTTGTGCTAGATTTAACCAACGCACTATTAAGCGTTGGTATATTTTTGCTTCTAAATATTTTTGTCAAGATTTAACTATCCTGAAATGTCATCTGTTAGCAATCAGACTACCGGAGTTCACAAAAAATGCAAGGAAAAAGAGAGACGGTTGAGGTCCAAAACCGAAGCTTCTCCTAAGTCAGTCGCCGGTACTCAGTGAGGCGCTATCGCAGCCCCTGATAACCGCTACTTTTGAGTCGCAGGCCTCTACTGAGACCCATTTGGAGTTCAGTATGCCAGGAGATTCTCAGAGTATTGAACCCGCGGATGTCTCTCCCTAGGATGGGTCCAGAGCCGGTGAGCAGGCACCGGCTTCTGAGGGTGTTTTCAGGCCTCAACATTTTTATATTAAACCGACGCCAGCAACAAAAACAAGGTCAAAAACAACTTCTATGTCTAAAAACCCGATGCATGAGCCACGTCAGGCCCCTATGCCTAAAAAAAAAAAAACAGATGATCAAAATGGCCAAGGATTTAATTACCTTGATCAGGAGTTCCCAACCTTCCTCTGCTAAGAGGACTAGGCAAGGCACTGATTATGAATCTTCAGATCAGGTTTCCATTTCTTCTGATTTCTCTTCTGATTAGGAATTTTCTGTTCCACCCTATGAGGATTCTGATGCAGAGGAATCCATCCCATCTGCATCTCCTCCTGAGGATTACTCTTTTGGAGAAACTTTGCATACTTTAAGGGAGCATTTTCACTGGGAGAGTCAGGACGTCTGTGAATCAAAAAAGAGGTTTAGGGATTTCCTTCTTCCTCAGTATAGGCCTTTGGCGATACCTCCTTTATTAGACATTGTTGATGTGTTCTCTGAATCAAGCATGGCTCCTGATTCCCTGTCTCTGGCTCCTAGTAAGCCAGACAGATATTACAGGGTTCCTGACTTCCACAAATTTCTTTTCAAAAATCCTGCTGCTGATCCCGAGACTATTTCTCCGGGTCCCAAGGGTGTTGGAGCTTCTACAGCCGAAAAACCTACCCCTTCTGATAGAGATACCAGGGCACTGGATAGACTGGGTAAAAAGGTTGCAACCTTGGCAATCAGGGTTTTAAACTGCCAGTTTCGTATGCTTAAATATCAACAGCATGTTATGGGCTTACTGAAACAGAAAATTGTTGATTTCTGATTGTGTGGAAAATAGTTACAGGATTTATTGCATGCAACAGAACATGTTGGAAAGCATACTTTGCAATGTGGTTTTGATTCATTGGAGGCCTCTTGTAGGGCCACCATTACTGGATCTGTGATTAGAAGGCATGCCTGACTCAAGGAGCAAAATCTGCCTGATTATGTTAAAGCTAAATTGTTGGATGTCCCTTTGCAGCACGATACTCTGGTAATAAGACAGAAGAGGATGTTCTTCATTCCACATTGCTGCAGTCCTAACCTGTTACAGGATGTTATGTGCCTATAAGATTAAGTTGCAGCCTTAGGGTTCATGGCATCTTGTATTCTGGTGCTTCCCAATGCCAAACTGCATATGAGGAAGCTATTATGGTAATCAAAAAAAACAGGACAGCACTGATTTGGATTTGGACACACATTCAAATAAATAATACCTTGCAAAAAAAATTTTTGTGGTGGGGTCAGAATGTCACCTAAAAAAAAGGACTTCTGTGACCCGACCCGGCCAGAGACATTCTCAGACTGAGATGCCTCTCAGACATTGCTTGGGGAGCTCATCTAAATGGAAGTGGATAGTGGATACACAGTGCAGACACACAGCATCTACATATCAACATCAAAGAGAAGAAGCTATCAGTTCAGTTTTTAATGGAGTGCTTCAGGACACAGAGTTACTCTTCCAGCAGAGCAGACACAAACACTGTCACACAACACATCAACAAACAAGAAACACACCACAAGGGGACACATTCACAACCATTGTGCAGGCAAGCAATACTTTTTTGGGAGACTAACTCTCAGCTTTTCGCCAAGGTTAGAACAGGAAGCACTGCCAGCACAGAGAAAACTGTGAAATCATGGAAGACAAAATGGAATGGATGGAAACTGGAGATTCAAAAATTGACAGTGTCATGGGAACTCCAGGGATAGGCAGGGAAACCTAGATCTGTTAACACCAGCTGCCCACCAGCTGTTTTGCTCCTGCTTGGGATCTCAATTTTGTGTTGGAGAAACTTACTTTACAGGCCCTTATGTTCTAGTGTGGCTTTTAGGACTGCAGCAATGTGGAATGAAGAACACGCCCTGACCAACGTCAAATATCTCTTTTGGTGGGGCCGACTGGACAATAGTTAGGACTGCAGCAATGTGGATCTCGAACATCTCTATTTTATGGGTAGTACAAAACTGTACTTTTTGAAGAAAATGGAAGACAAAGCTAAATCTATGCAAACTGTAAAAGATTTCTTGCAAGTGCAGCCACCCAGGTTCAGTAGGCACTGGCCTACTAAAAATTGGTCCTTTCATGTGTCCAACAGAGCCACTCAGGGCAAACCCAGGTGCTCAAAAGGCTCCAGATATCAATCACAGGGTTCTTGCAGGTCAAAGCAATGAGGTGCCTCCACCTCCAAATCTGGAGGAAACCAAGCACAACCCTACAGTAAGCAGTCTCAATGACTTTCCTCTACCATCTCCAAGCACTTGTCTTTTGGCAGCCCCTTTGGGGGGAAAACTAGCACTTCATGCTCAAAATTGGCAGTTAATTACCCAGGACAAGTGGGTATTAAACATAGTATCCCAGGGGTACAGATTTCATTTCCATACTTTGCCAGTTCCAGACAGATGGCCGGATCTGCCACAAAACCAGTGGGCAGAGGCCCAGAAACAAGTCATGTCCCTCATGGATATGGGGGCTATTCAACCAGTACCAAAAAAGGAAAAAGGACAAGGTTTTTATTCAAGATTTTTCCTTGTACCCAAAAAAGACAATTTGTGGCATCCAATACTTGACTTACCGATTCTGGACACGTTTCTGGACATTCCAAAATTCAAAATGCTGACTTTACAACAGCTACTGCCTATGCTAGACAAGAATGCTTGGTTAGTAACTCTAGACTTGAGGCATACCTGCATATCCCAATAAGGGAATCATGCAGAAGATACCTCCGCTTCAATGCAATGCAGGTTTTTTGCATTACCAATTCTCTGCACTGCCCTTTGGCTTATCTACTGCACCTAGGGTCTTTGCAAAGTGCCTGGCACCAATAATTGCATTCTGCAGACAAAGAAACATTCAAATTTATCCTTATCTGGACGATTGTCTCATTCAAGCAGAGGACAGACACTCTTCTTCAACATCTGGCATTTGTAAAAAGGCTTCTAGCATGCCCTAGGGTACACCATAAATGAAAAGAAATCACAACTGATACCCTCTCAAAGAATTACATTTCTGGGTGCAAGCTTGAATACAACAGGCAAACAAAGGCAACTGACAACATACTTCAAACATATGGCAACAAAAAACCCAGTTATCTGCAAGACCAATTCTGCAGGCTTTGGGGTTCATGGCATCCTGCATTCTACTAATTTCATATGCACGACTGCATATGAGGAAACTTCAATGGTACCTAAAAAGTTTATGGAGTCAACACTGTCACAGCCTGGAAAACAATGATTCCTCTCATTCTTTGCCTACAACAGGAGTTTCTTTGGTGGGCAGAGACATGTCACCAAAACAAGGGACTGTCATTCACTCTACCCTCTGCCACCAAAACCCTAACTACAGACTCATCAGATTATGCTTGGGGGGGCCCACCTGGCAGAGAGATGCATTCAGGGCAAATGGAGCCCAAACCAAATGCATCTGCATATCAACCAGAAAGAAATGCTAGCTGTTCAGATTGCCCTGACAGCCTTCAAGGACTTACTTCATCCAGGACAACTACTGATAAAGACGGACAACACCACAGTTATGTGGTACATAAACAAGCAGGGGGGGGTACACATTCCTACCCTCTTTTCAGACTAGCCATGGCCTTGTGGAACACAGCCTTGACATCAAGCTCAATTCCTGCTAGGAAAATGAAATACTCTGGCAGACGACCTAAGCAGAAATCTTGTGGACCTGCACAAATGGAAACTGGATCCACAAATCTTTAGCATGTTAACACAGAAATGGGGGAGCCCATACATAGATCTATTTGCCTCTCCCCAAAATTATCAGTTGGACAAATTCTGCACAAGAACTCATCACAAAAAAGCATGGAAAGTGGATTCTCTATCCTTCAGCTGGAAAAACCTATCCGTCTATGCCTTTCCTCCTCTGCCTCTACTCTCCAAGGTTTTACTAAACGTCAGACAGGAAAAAACAAAAATGATCCTAATTGCTCCGTACTGGCCTCACCAGCACTGGTACCTGCTTCTAAGGAATATGACGCACCTTCCTCCATGGTACTTGCCTCATACCTCATCTACTGTCTCAGCAGAACTATCAAATTCTGCGCGCACAGCTCCAAACTGAGTCTTGTAACATGGCTAATCAACTAATTATTCAAACCACACCTCTCAGTAAATTTGTGATGGATGTCAGTTTGGAAGCCAGAAGGCCAAGTACTAGAAAATCTTATGCTGATAAATGGAAGAAATTCTGTGCTTTGAACCAAGCACAAGGAATAGACACAGCAAAGCCCAATATTCCTCAGATTTTACAATACTTAACTGAGATACTTGACAAGGGCCTGTCTTTTTCTTCAATAAAAATCCATGCCTCTGCCATCTCTGCTCATTACAACACAGAGCCTCCCCCTCTCATCCACTGCTTAAACAGTATCTTAGAGGGGCCAAAAATTTAAGGCCTCCCAGTAGAGCACCAACTCCTGCAAGGGACCTCAGTTTTGTGCTGGAAAAACTCACTCTGCCTCCTTTTGAACCAGCAGCTACTGTGGATATAAATTTTCTATCTTGGAAATCAGCTTTTCTTTTGTCAGTCACTTCAGCAAGAAGGGTTTCAGAATTACAGGCTCTCATGGCAGTGGAGCCTTTCATTATATTTTACCCGGACATGGTGGCCCTCAGGACCAATCCTTTTATGCCTGAGGTGGTATCCAGTGTGGCTCTTAACCAGACCATTCACCTGGCAACATTTTACCCAGATCCGCAGAACAAGGGGGAGCTTATTCTGCATTCATTGGACGTACACAGACAACTAAGATTCTACTTAAACAGGACCAAATCTCTAAGAAAGTCTGAGCAACTGCTGGTAGTATTTGCTGCAGGATCAGAGGGGAAGGCTATATCAAAGCAGACTATTTCTAAATGGATAAGCCATTGCATTCGTTTCTGCTATTTGCAGCATGGTAAACCTGTGCCCAAGGGGATCAGATCACATTCCATGAGGGCTGCCTGCACTTCAGCAGCTTTTCTCTGAGGGGTCCCAACCAAAGACATTCTAGAAGCTGCTACTTGGAGCTCAGTTCATACCTTCACAATGCATTATCATTTACCTCTCTTCTCTAAATCTAGGGCAGGCTTTGCCACTGCAGTCCTGCAGGGCCTTATAGCCACTCCTAATGCTGTTTAGTTCCATCCTCCCATCCATAGCTTTGGTATTCTACCCAAATGTAATGACTGCAACAGTGAAACACGAAGAACATAGTACAGTTATGTACACTTACCATAAATGTAAATATTCGAGTGTATTCACTGTTGCAGTCTGAGTTACCCACCTGCCATCCCACATTCTATTCCTTTTCTTTCCTTCACTATACTCAAAAGCCTTTGTGGTGTATTTCTTTTAGTTGAAGGTAAAGTTTGTTTCTAAAAGTGCATATATATTTCTACAGTTTATATATATATATATATATCTATATCTATATCTATATATATATATATATATATATATATATATTTGCTCCCCATTTGGGGGGCACCTGACATCTGGGGCAAGAAAAACTGAATAAAATGGCGTTGGCTGCATGTTTTATACCCCTGACAACCGGACGTCATGGAAGAGAGAGCAACTGACGCAGGACCCAAGACTTTGTTATTCAGGCCGACTGAGGGCAACCTGCCAGCAGATTACCCAAATGTAATGACTGCAACAGTGAATACACTCTAACATCTACATTTATGATGTGTACACAACTGTACTTTCCTTAGTCAGGTTAGTTTCTTTCCTTGTCCCTTCCCAATTGGTTAAGGATCCCTCAAGTCTTTGAGGGTTTTGCCCATCTTCTGTAAGGGATACTTCGTGTTGTGGAAATCCCTTCCTCCCTTTCTGGGCATCCCTCAACCTCCTCAGGCACAGCTTCCTTTCTTTCCAGACCTGCTTCGGGGCCTTCTCTCTCTCAAGGCACTGTTCAAACTGTTCCTCCCTTCCCAGGAGGGGAAAGGGGTTTTAATCTAGAATGTTTCTGGTTCCCAGGAAGGCAGGTACCTGGAGAGCCATTCTGGGCTCTCAGCTCAGCACCTTTCTGAAGAGCCCTTCCTTCCGGATATTATGCCTTCAGACCCTGCTTCCTCTTCTTCCCCAGGCTTTCCTGCTGTCTTTGGATCTGTAGGATGCTTATTTTTCACATCCTTTTTCATACTCTTTTCAGGGGGCATTTTCTGTTTCTTCCTTGCATTTTCAGTTCTCTGCTTTGCTCTTAGGCTTTTCTACTACCCCAAGGGTTTTCACCAAATACCTCGCTCTAGTGCTTGCTTTTTTATCAACACTAGGACAACTTGTTCATCACAAATGAGTCTTGGATCTGAGCCGGCAACTATCAGACAGATCCAGAGCTCAGGCTCCTCCTGTAACCCTCATATCTTGTTTGCTGCTAAATACTTCAGACATGATCTTTAGAACTTAAGCTACAAGTCAGATAAGTGTTTTCATTTGGGGTTTTTCTAGTTTTAGTTATCTGTAGTGAGCATTTACTTAGTTTAGGGTAGTTTTAAGTAGTTTAGTTTCCCCCCCTCTCAGTGCTCTTATCTAGCTATTTGGTTTATTCCTCCCCCACGTTTTATTCCATTCCCCCCCTTTTCTCTGTTTTAAAAAGAAAGACGTTTTTCAGTTAAGTTTAGAGGGGAAATTGTGTTTTTAGCTTGTGTTTTTCTTGTGGTTCTTTTAGTGATTTCTTGTTTGTATTTGTGCGTGCGGTTTACTGTGACCGATAAACCCTCTGGATTCGAGAGATGCTCCTCATACAGCCTGAAGATGCCATGTTCTGACTCGCACAAAGACTGTCTTTATTCCTTAGGGGCGGTGCACCTAGAGGTTGAATGCGACATTTGAAAAGTTAAAATCTTTGGTACTTTGTGAGACTCAGATGTGCAAAGATTCTTGGGATTTTTTAACGAGAATTAATTAACTGGTTTTCAAGAATAATAATGTATTTGTAACCATTGGTGTAAAAGATGTTTATAGTGTAATCACACATGATGTAGGAGTCTCATGGTTTACAGAGTATTTATATGAAAAAGGAATTTCACATCCCAAGATTAATACCTATGAGGCATTATTGGAACTAATATTGAAAAGCAATTTTTTAATCTTTGAACTTTGTTTTGTTTACAAAAAACAGGGGTAGCGATGGGTTCATCATGCAGTGGGCTCATCGCAAATATAGTTATGGTGCATTCGAAGAGAGTTTAATTCAGTGTATATGAAACAATGTAATTTATACACGCAGTTTCTTGATATATTTATTGCATGGGAGGGTCGTATGGACTCGTATGAATTATTGAATTATATCAGTTATACAACAAAATGGATGAAAAAGTTTATCTGGATAGCCTTCTAGAGAAGGGTACCGTTGGTAAGCAATTTTTGGCTAAAATCCATCGTAAGCCAACCTTCTCTAATAAATACCTTCATTTTAATAGTAGTCATAAATTAAGTCAAAAGTGGGCTGTCGTAAAATGTCAGTATGTTCGGGCGGCCCAGATGGTGTCAACATTTGAGGACACTATAGGTGAATGTGACGTAATAAAGGAAATGTTTTTGGCGTGGGAATAGCCAAATAAATTGGTTAATGAGTTAATGTTGAAAGTGATCGGTGAAAGGGAAGGTGAGTGTTATAATTTGTATTGTAGGTGTTAAAAATATTTTTTAATGATTAGCAGATGGATTTAAAACTAATGGAAAATCCACAGTGTTCTGGAATGTATGATTTAAATGGTAGCAAAGCCTCTTTTATAATGTTGTTTGGATAGATTAGCAATAAAAAATATCTTGGAGAAGAATTGGGTGATTTTAATAGAATTTGGACTTGTAAGACAGAAGGTGAGTGAAAGATCCAAAATAGTTTATAGAAGGGGTAATTTGAAATCAATTTTAGAAAATATTAAGTTTAGTGGGAATAGTGTCAATAACATTAGTATTAATTTTAAGATGGCAAAGTGAGTGGACATTGCATCTACAAGCCAAACGATCTGTCATAAATAGTCAGGTTTATGGTAGAAGGGCATTTTGATTGCCAGACAACAGGGGTTGTTTATGCAGCCCTGTGTGAGGCTTGTTTTGTATTTTTATATAGGAAGGACTCAACAAAAATTAAAACACAGGATATTGGAACATAGTAATGATATAAAGAACATGAATGGAAGTGTGCTGGGATGGCTTGTTTCAGAGTTTTCTGATCATGCCTTTAACTTTATTATTATTGAAAAGTTATTGTTGGATGAGAGGAGTGGACCATGGCCACTGAAACTGGAGAGGCAGGAGTTATACTGCCAAATATTTTTGAATGCCTGGTCTGAACGATCATACTTCAACCAATCCCCTCTTAAAACTAAAATCCTTAAGTAGTTAATATTTATAGAGTTGTCAATTAAAATGGTGTATTTTCATCAATATTGTTTTAAATGTTATTTTAAGTACACCATTGGTATTAATGAATGAACGGATGTAGTGCCATTTTATTGGTTGTTTTGGGAGGCTTGGATGTGACACATATATTTAGATATTTTAAAAGAGGAAATGGCTGTATCTTGTGCGTTTCTGATTAAGTTTTTTAAAAACAGACGAAAGCACTAAATTAAATTTCTTTTGATCTAAATCAGTTTGTTGGTGGTTTAAATGTAGAGTTCTTGGAGCCGTAAAGTACACTTGTGTAGTGAGTAGCGTTCGTGTTTGCGGTCAGATGATTTAGTTTCTTAAAGTAGTTTGTTGGGTCTTGGAATTTGTTTAGTTACAAGGAATGTTTGGGAGATAGTATGTACTGGTACTGAAAGATACAAGGTCTAGAAAAACAAAGCAGGTTGCCAGGGCAGGTGGCTTGTGTTAAAACATTGTTACTTTTGGTTAAGTGTTCATGTGCAGCACACAAGTGAGCAGCACTAGGATCTGCAGAGACTCTACTTGTTAACTAACGTGAAACGTCAGAATTCTGCATGTATGTTTCTGATAGAGTATAAAAACTGCATGATTTTGCTGCTTGGTGAGACTGATTTAAAAACTTTGAAGGCAGTGTCCCATGGTTGCACTTCCAGAAGAGTTATTGAGTCCAAGACTAACAAGTAATTAATGTTTGTTATGTATATTTTAACAGCACTCTAAAACTTGGCCATCCCAGTGATATCCCTAGGAAGAGAATGTGCAAGAGGAGATTGGACATCTGGATTCCATTCGATTCTCTCACTGACTACATTGATTTTGGTGAAAGGAAGGGTCCCCAGATCTCCACCTGAGGATGTCTCCTTAGGAGAAGTGCTGGCAATTTTAAAGCAGAAAGGTGGGTGGTCTTCTGATCCCCCTTCCCAGGAGGAGTTGGTGTTTCTAGAGACCTTCAGGTTGGTCTCAGCTATATCTTGGGTGATCCCTCTGGCTGATGTGCTAATATATCTGGTTTCACTCCATGCATGGAATGAACTGGATACTATAGAGCCAGTTCCCAAATGACCTGATAAAGTTTTAGCCCTCCTGAAAGACAGGACACACTGAAGTAAAGGGGTCCCAGTAGATGCTATGGTTGTAGCAGCAGCCACCAAAAAAAGAGCCTGCAGGAGTACATCTGATGTCCTTCCATTCATGTGTTGCAATATTCATAACCTTTGGGATTTTCTGCCTCGGACAGCCTGATATCCAGCCAGTATACAAAAGCCTGCTGTTGCTTTAAGGTATGCTGTACGTTACATGTGTGCTGCTCGCATAGTGTAGGGCATAAAGGTGACATCCCAGACATGCCGTCCTCTGAACTTCTTTGCCACCGGTCTGAACACATCTCTTGATCGTCTGGCCTACATCCTTGCCGCCAGTCTGGATGCATCTCTCAGTCATCAGTCTGAATGCCTATGCCATGTTTGCTGTTCACAGAGCTGTTGCAGATAAGTGTCCTGTTGGGAATTTTTTTTTCTTGACTTTTGGTTGCTTGTGGGTGTTAATGTCATCCAGGAAGGGTAAATGCCAGTGCAAGAGATAAATTCCACATAAAGACCACCATGACTAGTGTTTATTTTGCAGAGGTGCCTCTCACGACAATATGACCTGCTCTGTCGGGCTTTCATACCAAAGACTGCGAAGTAGGCTTTGTTCCTTTGCTTTGTATCTGGAGAATCAGTGAATTAAGCTTTTCACTAAGGATACCATAGAAGGACCTTCCTGCCTGGATGATCAGCCATTAGGGAAGGAGGTTAAGAAACCAAGATTGGAATCTTCCACTGCCCAGCCTCTGGCAGACGTTTCGCCTGAAGTCTGTGAGAACCTGAAGGTTTGCCTGGCTTTGTCTGATTCCCCTGCCATGACCAGGTTGGAGACCGGTGGGATTTGGCTTTCAGCACATCTGATGAGGCTTTGCAGATGTTTGATTCAGACATTCAGGGGGAACCATGATTGATTATTTCGGGGGGGGGGGGCAAGGGGTGTTCTTCAGGTTTTAATTAGGGAAGAAGTCCCAACTTCTGTTATTGAATGCAGTCCTGGGTCAGAGCTTTCCAAGTTTTACTGGGCAGACATCCCATTAAAAACAAAAAACTGAACATCTGTCCTGCTTCTAGGGATCCTTAGTGAGTAGCAGGCCTTCACTCAAGATTTGTTTAATGTTTTGATGGCATTAGAACCTCCTCAAGGGGGTTCTGTTCCAGCCCCCCTTGGTCCTCTTCTCCTCTTAAAGGGCCAAGAGAACAGGATTCCTCTGAGGAAGAGTTGGATTCTGATGAGGAATTCTTTGCTTAATCTTTCCATATTCCTTCTCCTTTAAAATATGGGTCAGAGGAAGAGGAATCTTACAGTCCTGAAACTCCCTTTGAAGAAATTTATTTTGGGGCACAATATCCAGTATGATGGAATTTTTTTAAATGGGATTGTGCTCATGTTTGAAATCCATAAGAGTTTCTATGAGTTGTTGCAGATGGAATCTTGAACACCTTCTGCTATTCCTCCTGTTTTAGCTGCTTTGTTGGATGCATTTTTTAATGATCCTCTGCCCGCTTTTCCCAAGAAACCTGATAGATTTTATAGGGTGCCTGAGGACTGTAACTTTTTGTACAAATGTCCTGCTGCTGACCTTTCAGTGGTGTCTGTAGCCTCTGACAAAACCCCGTCATTTGCTTCCTCCGCCCAAGTTACTATCTTCTGATAAAGATAGCAGAGCCATGGAAAGGCTAGGTAAGGTATGCACTTTTTGTACCTTGGCTTTCAGGGCTGTTAATTTTCAGACCCATATGTTCAGGTATGTGTTGGCTTTCCTTTCTCAGGCTTGTCAGTTATTTCTGATCTCCCAGACTCAAAAGTAAAACTTCTGCTCTTTCCCTGTTAGGGACTTCTCAGGTGGTGGTTCATTCTATCAAGTCTAGTTATGATGCAACCGATGCCTCTTCTAGGGCTGCTGCTTTTGGCTCAGTGATGTGGAGGTATTCTTTGCTTTGACTTGAACCTTTGCCTGATGATTTCAAGGCTAAGTTGATGGATGCCTCTCTTGATGATAAATTGTTTAGGGGAGCTGCTGCTGGTTGAAGTCCCTTAAGGATAAGGAGAAGACCTTAGAGGAATTTGAGCATGTGTTTCTCTCCTGTTCCTAAATTTCAAAGAAACTACCCCAGTAAAGCCCGCGTTTTTGTATGCAGTCTTGCCTTGTCAGTAAGGGCAAAAATAGTGGAAAATGGGCTCCTCCTGCTAAGGCTTCTCAGACTTCAGGTACTCTGAAGTCTTCCTTTCCAGATAAACCAGGTACCGTCTTTTCATAGAGACATCCCTCTTTCTCTTCTCTTCTTTCTCTCTCTCTTCCTGTTTGACTTCAGATTACTCCGGATTCTTGGGTTCTGTCTGTTATTAGCCAGAGGTATTTCATGGTATGGAAATCTCATCCCTCTTTTATTGCCATTCCTCAGCCTCTTCTGGAACAACTCCCCTTTCCCTCAGAGATGCTTTTGAGAACTTTTGACTGAGTACTGTTCAAGGGGCGCCTTTGTCCAAAAGGGGGAAGGTTTTTTTTTTCTACTCCAGCAGGTTTCTTGTTCCCAGAAAAGAGGGTACTTGGAGACAAATTCTAGACCTCTCTCATCTAAACACTTCTGAAGGTACCCAGTTTTCAAATGCTGTCTCTTCAGACTCCATTTCCCCTCTTGCTTTTGAATGTACACACCACCTGTTGCAACACAACAGAAGCAAAGGAGTCGGCCAAATAAAATAAAGGCATGTTTATTAAAAAGTTATAAGAGTTGAGCGCTTTCGTTCCAGTATTATTCGGAGCTTCATCCTCTTTTGCTTCCTCAGGCTTGTATGGTGAGTCTGAATCTCAAGGATGCTTGTCTTCATATTCCAATCCATCCCATTTTCCGGTGGTTTTTGCATTTCTTTGTTGTTTCCTGGCATTTTCAGTTCTCTGCTTTGCCCTTTGGCCTTTCTTCTGCTCCAATGGTATTCATCAAATGGCTTGCTCCTCTGATTGCTTTTTGCAGGCTTTAGGGGATCCATGTATTTCCTTGGATGACCTATTGACTCAGGCCTTCTCTCCAGAGGTCTTGTTGCAAAATCTTCATTATTCAATTTCCCTTCTTCAAAGCCTGGCATTCAGAATAGACTTAGTCTTTTCTGACTCCTTCTCAGGATCACGGTTTTCTAGGTTACAGGATTCTGATGGTGCCTATGCTGGCATCCCTGCCTCTTCCCAAAGCCTTAACGCTCATTTCCTCCTTTAAAATTCTTCATCCTCTGGCCTACATTACAGCCAGGGAATTTCTGAGAGCTCTGGGTTTCAATGCATCCACTATTTCTGTTCTCCCTCTGGCCAAACTCCACATGAGAAAGTTTTCGGTGGTTTCTGAACTTGGTTTGGCTTCAACATGCACATCCTGTAAGACCGTAGGTTCTCTTCTTCCTGGTCTCAAGAAGGAGCTTCACTGATGGATCTAGCAGTTGTCTCTAAATACAGGGCTTCCCTTTCACCCCCCTTTTCTGTTCACAGACACTTCAGACGTGGGATTTGGAGTAGTTTTGGCTCCTTAAAGATACATAGGGGTGTGGTTGCCTCTTCAGCAGAAGGAGCACACCACCACAATGTCAGAGATAGCTCTTCTGCTGGCTCTTCAGGCTTTTCATCCTCTCTTCTCCACAGGACCTCTCGAGGTATTTACAGACAATACCAGAATTATGTGGTATAAAAAAATGGGGAACAAGATCGTAACTTCTTTGCTGATTGGCACTCCTGGTACATGAACATGCTGTCCAATATCAGGTGACTCTTCATTCAGTTTACATTCCTTCAGGTCAAAACATGGTGGCAGGCACTCTGAGCAGGTCCTTAACTCAATTCCTTGAATGGATGTGTTTCTGGACACTGTCCACTGATGGGGTACTCCTCAAGTAGATCTCTCTGCCTCCCTTCTGAACAGGCAACTTCTTAGGTTTTGTGCCAGAGTCCCAGGTCCTCTGGTGTGGAAGTTGGATGCCCCTCCCTTTCTTGGAAGGAGATGTTTCTTTATGCATTCCCTCCCCTTCCTCTCATTCCAAAAGTCCTGTTCAGAATTCAACAGGTCACTCCCAAAATCTTGTTGGTGACTTTCTTTTGGATGAGGTAGCATTGGGTTCCCTCTTCTGCATTTAGCCAAGGGCAGTCATCACAAGTTACCTCCCAGGCTGAACCTACTCACACAAACAAGGGATCTTTTGTCCATCCCCTCATGTGCACTCAACTGAGGTCTATGTTATATTCTTGAAAGCCGACAGTGTTGAATCTGACATTGTCGACACGAGAATATCGAACTCTCAATCTCGAGTGTGTAAACGGAAATCTCCGTAAGGGGAGATTTCCGTTTACTGCAATGTAGTGCGGTCTCGGAGTTGGTATATTTAAGTAGTGGGGGTGCAGGGGGGCCCATCCCCCTGCTTAAACCCGTTAGGGTACTTTTTTCCCTGTTTGTCTTTTTATAAGGTCGACGTTTGAAGACATCGACCATATGTTCTATGTTTTCAACCGTCGATCTTATTAGACCCCTCAGCTGACCCTGTGGGTGATAGGATATTGATTGCACAGACATCTTTTTTCAGATATGTGCTTAGGGCCCTGCTGGTGGCCAGGAAACACAATACTAGGAAATCCAACTTATCCAAATGGAAGATGTTTTCTGTTTGGAGTCTTTCATAACCTGGATCCACTTACTGTGGATGTTCCTTTTGTTTGTTCTTTGTGTGTATTGCTCAGTGCTGGTTTGGCCTGTTCTTCTGTTAAGGCACACTAATCAGCTATTTCTGCTTGTCTGCCTTTATCTCCTCCTTTAGCTTATGGATTTGAAGCTAAATAATTCTTAAAGGCGTCCTTCATATTTGGACTCCCACGAAACCTGTTCTTCCTCCCTGGGATCTTAATTTTTTTTGAAGAAGTTGACTTAGACTCCTTTTGAGCCTGCTGCTTCAGCTTCCTTGCAGCATTGATCTTGGTAGACTGTTTTGTTGGTGCTTATTTCTGTCAGATGGGTGTCTGAGCTTCAAACCCTTATGACTTGTCCTTTTTTGGTTCATAGGTTGTTACTAGGCTATTGGCCCTAGGGGGCCTATACAAGCCTAGCCATAACAATTCCCTGGATATTTCTTCCCACAATATTTACTTCCCTGGAACCCTGTCTAGCAGGGCGACTGACATGATCCCCGGGGTGAATTTCCTATCTCCCATCCAATCGTCAAGGTTCCCTTTGAAGAAGGAGCTCTACTTGACATGTATGGGCAGTCTATTCCAGAGTATGGGGAGTCTCTGGGTCAGGAACCTATCCATCCAGCATGTTTTTTTTCTTTGTGATAACAAGGTTTAGATTCCTGGAGCATGTGGCTCTGAGAGATTGGGATTTCTTTAAGTGGAGCATATCCAGCAGCTCAGGGTTTGACATCTGCTTGTATGTTAAGCAGAGATTGCCTCTGAGTAGATGATATGCCACAGAGTATAGCTGAAGTTTTTTTTTTTTTTTTTTTTTTTTTTTTTTTAGACTGTCAGCATAGGGCATCTGCTTTAGGCCTGTAATTCTTTTAGTGAGGTATTTCTACAGCCTTTCCAGCTTTTGCAGATGTCTTGTGAGGTACATACCAAATGTGGAGTTGTACTCTATAATGGATCTAATGAGGGATGAGTGCAGTGGGACAATGACCTCCTTTTTTCTGGATGAAAAGCCCTTAGTGATGGTGTGCCACATAGAAGGATTTCCTGACTGTTGTAGCGATGTGGTTATCGAAGGTGAGACCACTGTCCACCTGTATCCCTAAGTCTCTCATCACACTTTCAATGTTTAGTGTACTGCCACCTATGTGGTAATTTATGGGTACATGTTTTTTCCCCAAAGGGGGATAACTATACATTTCTTGGCATTAAACTTGAGCCCATGGCTCTGGCACCAAGCATCTGTTTCAGTAAGGCCCTTTTGTAGAATATCCACATCATTTGGGGATTCAGTAATGGCTCCCAGTTTGCAGTCATCTGCGAACTTTGTTAGCCAGAGTCCCTTAGTGTTGGCCTGTACTTCAGCGAAGTAAATGCCAAAACAGCTGTCCCAGGACTGAACCCTGAGGTACTCCACTTGTCACTTGTCTGGAGCTGGATTTGGAGTTGGCTACTTTTACAGTCTGGGTTCTGTCAGTAACCCAGTTGGCAACCCATCCAGTGACGTAGAATTCAATCTATGGCGTTCGCACAACAACTGAACCAAAAAGGAAAAAAAGCTAACTGCAACCGCTATGTTATCTTGAGATGCTGATAACTTCCAACCAGTCCAATATTCAAAAACAGCACCAAAATAACTTAATGAAAACTTCAGCGTTTGTTAAAATGTCCGTATGAACCACATAGCAATATCCTAAAAGTTAAGCACTTTCACCCGTTAATACGGGCTTCATCAGTACTGAATTCAGTACTAAAACCAGTTACAATTTAAATAATCTTTTTGGCGCCAAATTATGTAGCCAAATTTAAAGCTACAGCGACTAAATTATTAGTATTAATATTAATAGATCTTATGTAAAGTTCAGACAAGGAAATTGTAGATCTAAACTATTAGTATACTTAGCTTTATGTTGCACATGTTCGGCCTTTTATATAGGAAAGACCAAGAGACAGTTAAACAAACGTATTTATGGTCATATGTATTTCATTAAAAAGAGCGATGAGAAAAATGCTCTATACAGACATATCAAGCAGTCAGGAGAAGACCATCATTTTTCATTCGCTATATTGGATATTATCAAGCCAGACCCAAGAGGGGGCAACTATAAAAGGGTATCTATCATATAAGGAATTGTGGTGGCAACTTTTTACTGATGCATCCTGTCCCCCTGGGTTGAATGATTTCATTTCTATCAAGCCGTTGCTTTACATACTAGATTAATTCTATTATAATATAATACATTTTATTATAAAGCTACCTCGTATCTTTTATATATTAACTTGTCAGAACTTTGTTGTGGATCTATTTGAATGTGTGTAGATACATACAATTAATTTTAAACATATGCTTGTTATATTGTTGAATTTAGTAGCTGTAGCTTTAAATTTGGCTACATAATTTGGCGCCAAAAAGATTATTTAAATTGTAGGTTTTATGTTGAATTCAGTTCTGATGAACCCCGTATTGTTAACGGGTGAAAGCGCTTAACTTTTAGGATATTGCTATGTGGTTCGTACGGACAAATGCTGAAGTTTTCATTAAGTTCTTTTGGTGCTGTTTTTGAATATTGGACTGGTTGGAAGTTATTGGCATCTCAAGATAACATAGCGTTTGGCGTTAGCTTTTTTTTCCTTTTTGATCAAGTGACGTAGGGATTTATGCCCAGTTTAGTAAGTTTATCTGTGATTCCAGAGAGAGTTGAGGGATAGTGTTGCCTTGGCAAGGTCCAGATAGGCTGTGTGGACCACCTTACCCTCGTCCACAGCTCTGGAGACTGATTCAAAGAAGTCAGTCAGGTTCAGGAGACAAGATCGGCCCTTCACGAACCCACACTGGGTGGAGTCCAGTGTTTGAAGGTTGGCAATGTCTTTGTTTATAAGTTCCATGCCCATGCAGATCAGGCTCGTCAGACTGATGGGACAGTCGTTCCTGAGATCTGGTTTATTTCCCTACTGGATGTACTTGGTTACCTCTTAGTTTTCCTTGGACTGGTGCTCCTTTTGAACTATCAATTTTTAGGATAGTAAGTCCGAGCGTCACCTTTATGCTCTATGCTATGCAAGAGGTGTACGTGTGACATACGGTGTATGTTAAAGCAACAATAGGCTTCTGTATACTGGCTGGATGTCGCTCTGCCTGAGGCAGGGAATCCCAAAGGTTATGAGTACTGCAACAGTGAAGGAAAGGACATCTACTGTTAAGGTAAGATTTTACACAACTGTTTTCTTCCCCCCTGACAGGGAGGCTAGGGCCTTGGACAGATTTGGGTAGTGCATCTATGCTTTTAGCGCCTTTTGACCTGAGGTCTTTAAATTACTTGACACATTTCTTTCTGGGTCCTTGTCCATTGACCAGAATAGGATTTTTTTCATAGCTGGCCACTCTTCATACCATATCTAATGCATCCATGAGGTTGATTTTCCATGCTGCAGGGAACACTTCAAGGGCAGCAGGTTCTGGCATAGCTATCAGAAATGCCTGGATGTGACTTTGTGGAGCCCTTCAAGTCGTCTTTGTTCAGTGTCCTGTTTTTATGGATCTTTTCTCTTTGGCCTGAAAATAAAGGAAACTCTCTCCAGAAGTGAACAGGAAGGAATGACATTTTCTGCTGTTGGGATCCTTTTCTGTAGTCTTCTGAGACCTTTTTCACAAAGTCGTCAAGGAGGTAGAAAAATGTGGTTTTGTAAATCCCATGGTCCTCTCCAAGACACACAAGGAGATGGTTGTCCCAGAGTCAGACTGGGAAGTGTAATGAAAAACATCATCCTCGCAGCAGAGGTGGCCTGCAAAATCAGGGTTTCCGGGATTCTTTTTTCGGATAAACCCCATCAGTGCTTCTGAAAGGTTGCCCAGCTGTTTTTCCCTGGAGGCTGTCGGGGGTGCTTGTTTCTGCAGCTAGAAGCCTTGGCATCCATCACAACAGATTCCTGGGTGCAGACAATCATATCCAGAGGCTATGTCATACAATTTCCTCAAATTTCTCCATAAAAACGAAGAAGGTCCCTGAAGTTTCAAGAAGTCGGAGGTATGCCGCAGCTCTGGAAATAAGAAAACTGCTAAAGAAAATGTCATCTAAGAAGCCCCCCCCCCCCCCCCGATCAGATAAGATCCTAAATTTACTCAAGGTACTTTTTAGTGCCAAAAAGACGGGGGACTCCTCCGGAGACCCATTCTAGACCTCAGCAGACTAAATTAATACATAAGATACTCAATGTTCCAGATGATTAAGGTTCAGTCCATTCTACCACTGTTACGAAAGGATGACGAAGTACTCAATTCATCTCTAGGATGCATGCTGTCACATCCGAATGAGCAGGCACTCCTTAAGACATATTCACTTCTGGCTGGGAGGTAGTTATTACCAATTTCAAAGTACTGCTCTTTGGTTTCACCACAGTCCCCAAGGTTTTTAACAAATGGAGGGCAGTAGTATCAGCTCACCTAAGATTGCTGAAATTTCAGGTGTTTCCACATCTAGATGACTGGCTCTTGACTGCTTCAACCAGGCATCTAATTCTCCAAGCTGGGGAACTACTTACTCCTGTTGTGCCACCATCTGGGCATCACTTTAAACTACAAGTCTCATCTCATTCCTACAAAGAACCTGGTATAGGTGCTTGTCTAGACTATCAATTAGTGTGTCTACCTCCATCAAGAGTGCAAACCCTCAGATACCAGGTAAAGGAAGTTAACTTGTATTCATCTCCACAAGCCTGACTGGTTTTGTAGGTCTTGATCAAAGGCAGTAGCAATAACTGTAGTCCAATTGGCCAGATATCCTGTGTGAATTCTACATTGGACCCTGTCAGTTCAGTGGTATGTTCTTTAATGGCCCTTGTCAGATTTGCAAGGACCACCACCTGTGGTGGATCCCTTTAAATGAAATTTGAGGGCCGCCCTTTTGTTTTACCTCTTCCAGTGGGCTGAGTGACCATGGATTCCTCCCGGGTGAGGCATTTCTTGGGAACAAACACGTGGTCCCCTCAAGAAGCATATTTGCATATCAGTGTCCTGGAGATGAATTGTTCTAGTGTTGAAAGCCATCCATGATGCTCTCTCCTGGACATTTGTGATTCTATTAGTGTCTGTGGTCTGGTACATGAACAAACAAAGGGAACCAGGTTCTACTCTGTCAAGAGGCAATGAGGATGGCAGTGGGGATCTCTTCTGGATGTTTTCTCATCACAACACACAAATTGGGAAATCCAGTGTGTTTGCAGACATACTAAGCAGGCCCATTCTGATGCCTCATGAGTGGTCCCTCTATGTCAAGGTGGGGGAAAGAATTTTTTGCTCATGGGCTAGCCATGTTGCGATCTCTTTGCTTCCCCCCTCAGCAAGTGCAACAGGTTCATCTCTCTGATCCCTCCTCTGGGCAGTCAATGCAAGATGATCTAGAGCACAGTTGGCACCCCCCAGTCTCCTCTATGCTTATCCCTCATTACTTGTACCCCCAACTTTCTGCAGAAAGCCTGGCAGTTAGAGCGCAGTAATACTCACTGCACATTTTTGGGCTCATTAAATCTGGTTTTCCTTTTGTGTGGCCTCATATTTTAGGCTGTTAGGAGATACCTAGGCTAATGACCATAGGGTCTTTATAAGCCTAGCCAGGTGCGATCAGCACTGGCTGCCCCTGTCCTTGAGTGACATAGGTGCCACCCAAGGGATGAATTTATGGTCTCCTATCCAGTTGTCCAGGTTGCGCTTAAATAGGGTCATTGAGGAGCTCTGCTTAACTTGAATTGAGAATTTATTCCAGAGTAGCGTCAGTCTCTGGGAGATGCATCTCTCCCTCCAGCATGTTTTGTTTGTCACAGGCTAGGTTGAGAGTGAGTAGCTCTTGTTCCATTTGATTTGTGGATGTGAGCATTTTCATTATGGCAGGTCAGAGACTGTTCTGCTGGCCAGGCACAGGTTGCCTCTCAGCAAGCCTGTAGGACACAGAGTACAGTGACAGGGCTTTCAGTATTTGTGTAGGTCATGTTTTTGGAGTTCCTGAATTCTCTTTGTCAGGAACCTCTGTGGTCTACTCCTGCTGCTGCCGGTGTCTGGTGAGGTATATGCAAAAAGGAGTATTGTACGCTATTAGTGGTCTGAGGGTGGCGTACAGCGGAGTTGTAACGTCTTTGGTCTTGGATGCTATGCCCTTGTGTTGTGCAAAGTAAAAGGCTTTCCTCATCACTGTGGACACATGGTGACTGAAGTTTAGGCTGCTGTCAACTTGAGCTCCCAAGTCGCTCACCACTGGGTTGCAGCTGAAGGAGGTGCTGCCTATGTTGTAATTTGCAGAGGCTGCCTCTTCGCCAAAGGTAACAATGATTCAGTTTTTTGCATTTAGTTTTAGACCATGGCTTTGCCACCACTCATTTGTCTGTTAATCCCTCCTGTAATATAGTAATATTTTTAGGGGACATAATGATTGCTCCCAGTTCTCAAGTCATCTATGAACTTGGTAAGCCACCG
The DNA here is from genome assembly GCF_019279795.1 of Protopterus annectens. NCBI lineage: Eukaryota > Metazoa > Chordata > Ceratodontiformes > Protopteridae > Protopterus > Protopterus annectens. The sequence goes on from NC_056741.1 coordinate 1,504,747,711, forward strand.
GCCATCTACTTTCGCCTGGACATCCGAGAAAGATTCCAAACAGTGGAGGGCCCAGCACAGAACCTTGTAACCTCACTAATAACTATTCTACCGGTGGTGGTGGAATCCGTAACTTTGATGGTATGGGTTCTTTCTCTGACCCAGTTGGCTACCCATCTAATGACGTACGAGTTGATCTCCAGCTGGGAGAGTTTTTCAATGATACCTAAGTGGGGGATTGAGTCGAAGACCTTGACTAATTCAGGATATGCAGTATGTACTGCTTTGCCTTCATCCAGGGTTTTGGTGACATTCTTGAAGTTCATCAGGTTTAGTAAGCAATGATCTACCCTTAATGAAGCCAAATTGGGTCAGATTGAAAGTTTGAAGTTTGCCCATGTCCTTGCTGAATAAGGTCCATGATGATTCTTTCCATGGCCTTGAATAAGGCTGGTTAAGCTTAAGGGTCTATAGTTCCCATGGTCAGTTGATTGGAGAACAGCAACTGTAATCCTCTTTGTTGGAACAAAGCCCATGCTCAGGCTATAATTAGTGTGCCAAGTGGATCCACTAAGTCAGGTTCTAGGTTTAGTAAGCAGTTTGGGATGTTATGTGGTCCCATTGTGGCTGTGTTTTTGGTCTTGGAGAACGTGGATATGATCTGCTTCTTGGAGATACTGGGGAAGAGGACAGGTGTCAGGTATGCTTTGGGGGTATGGCTGATGGGGACTGGGCAGTGAAGTTTGCACCAAATCTGTCAGCTAACAGGTTGGCAGTTTTCTCAGGGTCAGTGTGAGTGGTACCATTCACTCAGTATGGCACATAGCTGAGTATTCCCTTTTAGATTCTAGATGTAGCTAAGGAATGCCTTATGAGTGTCTTTAGCTAGGGGAAGCTAATTTAGCATTATAACTAGCTTTAGAGGACTTTACCAGATATCTGATTTGCTTGTTTAAGCTGTGGAGGGTATTTTTTCTCTGCTGACTAAGTTCCGTATTTTTAGATATCAGTTTCTTCCTTTTGTTATATAACCTGTTTGTACTCTAAGTCCACCAGGGTGGCTTGTTTTTACAGGACTTGATTTTAATTTTGTCAGGTACAGCAGAGTCAATCCAGTTTAAGTGGCTGTAGAGGGCATTTGTGTACGCCTCTGTATAGGAGTCATTGACTGGGTTAGCGGGGGGGGGGGTTGAAACTTTTCAAACCATTGCTTAATAGGCTGTCATTTGTTTTGGAGAAGTTTCTCATTTTTATTGCTCCTGTGGAGGTGTCAAGTTTGATTGTTGCTTCAAGAGAGATTTATAGTCTGACCTTACTAGGGTGGGCAGAGCATGTGGGTAGTGCAGTGCCCCCCCCCATATTGGTGAGTACTAAGTCATGAACATTTGAGCCCCTTGTGGGGGGTGCAGGCCAATGGCTCCAGAGCATTTGTATTAAAGTCCATGAACCTCAGGATGATCAAGGTTGTGTTCGTGTACGTCGCCCACTCAATAGTATAGTTGAAATCTCCCATGTCCAAGGTGTATGGCTGTATAGTAAGTGACTCAAGCAAGTCTAGTTAGGCTGTGTGCTTCTCATGGTTCATGATGGGGGCCTGTAACTAGCAGTGATGTGGTAGGTGGTTTTACCTATAGTTATTTGACCTTGGAATAGCTCGAGAGTCGTACTGTTTAACCAGTCTTGAGGTGTATTTGCATTTAATGAAGATGTATACACCTCCACCTTTGGTTCTTTCATGCTCATTTTGAGGTCTGGACGTGTGGAAGGCATTGTAGCCTTGCACAGCTGTGATGCTCTCTGCAACCTTGAATCAAGTCTCTGTGACTGCACAGACATCAGCATCTTCTAAGGTGAGGAAGGCTTCCAGGGAGTACAGTTTCCTGTTAAGAATCCTAGCGTTAAGCAGCGTAATCTTGAGTTTGTCTGTAGTGGATTTTTTTTTTTTATATCTGAAGCTTTTTTGTTTTAGTATTGTCTATAAAAAGGCAATATGGGGGAAGTAAGCATCTTTGCCATTATTTAAAAACCAAGAGGAGACAGGTGAAAACAGTCTCTGGCTAAGTAGTGTAGCCTATCGACCATGTCTTCCCAGGCTGACAGATACTGATTCCCCCTGGACTGACACCAGAAGCAAAGCCAATTGAAACCAGTCCTTTTTTGTTTATATTGTGGAATCATCCTGGGTGAAGGTAGAATGCTTCTTGGGAATAGGGACGTACCTGCCTGGAACACGAAGGCTGAGAGTTCAGTCACATCTGTCTTTCATATAGCCCAAGGAGGGTATGCCTCAAGTCATTCACTCCAACAAACAAAAGTAAGACTAAGCAAAACCAGGCTATCATAAAACCAGCAACAGTTTATTCAGGAAACAGGCAAAGGCATAAGCACTTTCGCAGTATTACATCTGCTTCATCAGATGCATAAAATCTGTCTAATTCAGTGCCCATTAAATAACAAAGTGATAAATCACATGATATCCTAGTAAAGCTCTTGGAGATAACATTTCAAATATATGCAGTACTAATAGTGAACATGTGTAAAAAAGTGAATGTATATAAAAGGTGTTGGGTTTGTGTTCTACAAGCAGGAGCAGATGCAAACTGAAATTGCCTCAAGAGGTTACAGACTTCCAGTATAAAAAAAGTTTTGGAAAATGACTTGATACATAATTTGTCAAGTAAAATGTTGTCAGTAAATGAATGTGATGTTTTGCAAAAGGGTTTAACATTTGTACCAAGTAAAGGCGACCCCTAACCGGGAAAAGCCGAAAGATACAACAATGGGGATAATAATACAGAAGTTATCAATAACCTGAAAATGTTTACACGAAATGTAATGTTGAAACTGAATTTTCATGACTATAATGATTTTTCTAGTAGTACATTTTCACAATTTAGAAGACCAAGTATGTACATGCCTGTACTCCACCCTCTTGTAGAAGCATTTGAAAAGTTGTGTGTTAATGATGTTTACAAATACTGTGAAAGTAAGAAAAGTACTTTTAGGAATGTCTTTTAATGAGAGAGAGGCCATGTTGTGACGGGCCTTTTGTTTGTTGGATTTAATTTTTTGGTTCGAGAAGCATTTATTCAGCACATACTGGTATTATTGGACTTTTGCATTTTTGTTTTGTTCTGGTGTGCTGGAGCCATGGCTGAAGGTGGTTTGACTACAATTGAACTGGGTTATGTACCTAGAGGTGAAAAAATGTCTGACCTGCATTCTAAAGAAGTTATGAATGTTTTTGCAAAAGACTGTAAACCCCCTTAAAGGTATGTCCTTGGAACAAACAGTATGTGAAAATGATGTTGATGTCTTGGCACTTCACAGCAGTTTGTCTAAAATAGAGAACTTAATGTATAAACTAAAAGTGTGCAAAATCAAAGGTTCCATTTAGAAGTCTCTTTGGACCATAATATTGTACCCAGAGGACTGAGAGTGCTGAAAGTGCCAGCACATGGTTATACACAACCAGAACTGTTGAGTCATTGGCAGAAACTTAATTTGGGCCTCAGTTACAACTGTAAGAGGTTATTGATTTTGCAGTTAAAGAAGAAAATGATTTGTGTAATGAAATAGAGGAAAACGATTTGTGTAATGAAATAGAAAGAGTCGTCCATGTATTATATGATAGCTTTTTTGGGGCATGGTTGATGGAATGTTTCAAGGTGTGTTTGATGCTTTGAACTTCTATGAGCAGAAATGGTTACGTGTAAAAGTGAAAAAACTGATTAGAGAATCCAATGACTGTAAAAAGGAGCAGGTTTTTGCCTGGCCAAGAGCTGACTGTTCCTGGGAAGCTTTAAGTAATCAAAAAGAAAAAAAAAACAGGCCACACCTAATGTTACCGTAGCAACAGGAGCTACTGAAGTGATTTCTACATGAGATCTCCAGTGATGTCACAAGTCACCAAGATGTACTCTGTAGTAGTACACAACTAGGAGCAAGAAGGAAAACTTTAACTGTTATGGCAAAGGTGCATTACTCTGCTAATGGACTTAGGGGTGAAGGACAACCAAGTGAGAATTCAGAATTAAATTTTTCTCTGCCCATTATACAGCAGACTGTAGAGAAGAGGTCGTGTTCTACAAGCAGGAGCAGATACAAACGGAAATTGCCTCAAGAGGTAACAGACTGTTCCAGTATAAAAAAAAAGTTTTGGAAAATGACTTAATACATAATTTGTCGAGTACAATTTTGTCAGTGGATGAATGTAATGTTTTACAAAAGGGTTTAACATTTGTACCAAGTAAAGGGGATATTACAGAAGGTATCACTAACTTGAAAATGTTTACACAAAATGTAATGTTGAAACTGAATTTTCATGAGAATATTTTTTCTAGTAGTACATTTTAACAATTTGGAAGATCAAGTATGTATATGCCTGTACTACACCCTGTTGTAGAAGCATTTGAAAAGTTGTGTTAATGATGTTTACAAACACTGAAAGTAAGAAAAGTAGTTTTAGGAATGTCTTTTAGAGACGGGCCTTATTGAAGTTAATGAGAGATAGTATAGTAATTCATCCTGTAGATAAGGGGGGACCCATAATGTTAATGGATTCTGACTGGAACAAAGGATTAAAAAGATGTTAAACAATGTTAAGTTTTATAGAAAGGTTAGAATGCTTGACATTAAAGATGGTTGATGCACTGAAAACCTAGCTGAGAAATATGTTAAGAAATAAAATGTTGGATCAAGGGTTATTTGACTATTTGTATATGGAACATCCTAAAATACCAGTTATACAGGGTCTCCCAAAAGTACCCAAAAATCCTACTAGTCCACAGATGAACCCCATAGTGGCAGGACAAAAGTGGTGTACAGAAGCAATGTCTATTTTTGTGGAGAAAAATTTAAGACCACTTATTAACTGTAACACTTGCATCTTGCAGGACTCCAGACAGTTTTGATGTGATTTATATGATTTTATAAAGGCTATTTTTAAAAAAGTGAATGGTATTTGGTTACACTTGATGTACAGTCCACATTCACTGTAATACCAAATACTGTAAGTATAGAGTGGGTTAAAATTTTTTTTACATGAACAGAACTGTTTCTCAACTGAGAAGGTTGAAATGCTATGTGCTTTGGTTAAGATGTTATAAAATGTCTTCCTTTTTTATAAGGATTGCAGATAGATGGCATAGCAACACGTACTCAGTAGTATGTTAGGCAAACATGTAATTTTCTACAGAAGATTTGTGGATGACCTGTTTTTTTATATGGGAAGGCACCACCAAGGAATTGGCAGATTTTTATAATTATATTAATACAAGCACAAGCTTTTTAAAGTTTGTGATTACTTGTTCAGATCAGGAGGCTAGTTTTCTGGATGTGTTATTGAATGTAAAGGAAGATGGGGCAGTAGATGCCATGACATATAGAAAACCCTGTTACAAGAACACTCGCTTGTGTCGTAGTATGCAGTCATGTTTTACTTTTAATAATGTTGTGAAGGGGCAAGCTATGAGAACATCATGAGTTAATGCTAGTGAAGAAAATTTAGGAACTGAGAGACCTAGAAGAAAGGTTTGTAGCAAGGGGGTGTGATAAAAAGGAAGTATCTGTTAAGTTAGCTGAAGTAATACAAAGAAGAGGGAATGAAGAAATGTCTTATTTTCCTCTGATCCACCTGCATGTGTGAATAAGGTAGATTCGTTTAGGTGCAGGGTATACCACTAACATATTCTAAGGACTCTAAAGGTGTAGTTGGCATTATTAAAAAACATTGGGGAGTTATGACCAGAAGTACAGAATTGAAAGGTATAATAGGTGAACGTCCCAGCATAGTGTATAAGAGAAACAAATCTTTAAGTCAGCTGCTATGTTACCCCAAGTGTCTTATGGGGTATGATAGCAGGAAATGACATGATTCTTATAAAAATAATACCAGACCTTGTTATAACTGCAGTTTTTGCAGTTATATAGTATCAAGCGGGTGAATTTTTTCATCCAGACCAGAACAAGGTCTGTATCTTTTCAGTGGAGGCAACTTGTAACAGCAGTCATGTGGTTTACCTAGCAGTGTGTAAAACCTGCAGTAAATTTTATGTAGGTAAAATGGACAGAAGACTGAAAGAAAGGGTAAGAGAACATTTGAATGATATAAGAAGTACCATAGTTAGGAATGCATTAGCTAAGCATGTAGCTAAGCATGTAGCAGACACATCCCCAGAGCATGCATTTAGGTTTCAAGTTATAGATATGATGCAGGAAGTCTCAGGTGAGTTGATATTATAAATGAAACTGTGTTTAGAAAGCAAATGGATTATTAAATTAAGTGCAGATACAAGGTCTGGACTTGATAAAGTACCATTGAAACCAATTTTGAAAGCACGTCCTCTCTTTAAATAAGAAGGGAGTTTTAATATACTCCCTTTTAAGCCCCCCACCTTTTATACACATTCACTTTTTTATACATATTCACTATTAGTAACTGCATACATTTGAAATGTTATCTCTCTAAGAGTTCTACTAGGATGTCATGTGATATTTTTCATTTTATTTAACGGGCATTGAATTAGATCTTATCCATCTGATGAAGCCGTTGTAATACTGCAAAAACATTTATGCCTTTGCCTGTTCCTTGACTAAACTGTTGCTAGTTTTATGATAGCTTGGTGTTCATCTTACTTTTGTTTGTTGGATTTAATTTTTTGGTTCGAGAAGCATTTATTCAGCACACACTGGTATTGACGTTTTCATTCATCCCTTCTACTGCGACAGGTAATTGTTGTTGAGTGACTTGAGTGCATGTGTGATTTGATAGATCATGGCAGCTGAAACTGACCACCTTGTCCAACCTGGTCAGGGAGACATTTGAGTGTCTCACTATGGAAGCTGCTGTGATCAGGGCATTTGGTTTTGAGGTGTTCTGCCATAGGAGCTTATTTGCTGAGATAGTGGTATATGTGTTGTGTAGTAGATTTTGGTCATGCTGTAGTATGTATGAGTTGTTTGGGATTGGAAGGTCTGTGGTCTTTTGGTAAGCTCTTAGTGAGTACCTCTGCATATGTGGGTTTGTCATGACTTTATCTTGTGTAAAGGTGTGTGTGCTGACAAGCCTGTATGAGGTATTATTGACTTACATAAAAGGATTTACTTCAGTTTCATAGTATAGTTACATCTCTCACATACTGTATTTGCTGTAAAGCAGATAGGTGTCAGTATACATGAGGCAATTACTACATTGCCTCAGGATGCCCATGTCAATCAGGTTTGGTGGAGAAATGTTGAGAAACTGTCAATTGTAGCAAGTTAAACCCATAAGTACTGTTAAGGAGTGGCAAGTTAGATCAGTTTTTGCTCTAGAATTAGCAAGGGTATTTCCACTATTAAGGATTAGAGATTAAAAAGTGTGGCAGTGCTGCTCCATGCTCAGCTGAGCTGCCTGCAGCTCAGCAGGGAAAGCTGGAAGGGTTATGCTGACTGTTCTCTGGGGCAGGGGGGGATTGTATCAGGCATTTGCATCTGTACAGGGCACAGGTAACCCCTGTTGTGCAGTGCGCAGTTATGCACAAACACGAGGCTTAAATACAAGTGAATGTTAACAGTTTTAACACATATTACAAATAGGAAAGCCCCACACAGAACCTTATTACAGCAATCCCCAACTCAGATGGGTCCTGAGCCACGCCCTTCTACCACAAGGGTGCAGGGAGGCCCTCTTAGTGTAAGATGGCTGGTTCTGATGCTCAATTGATAACAAAAAATCTCTGTTCAGCAAGTCTAAGTCTAGCCTATGCTATTTAAGGCAGAAGTAGCAATGAAACATACTGCTGAATAAACTTGTCACAGGAGCAAAGCAGCAAAAAGAGAGTAAAAATGAAGCAGCAGTTCAATAAAATACAGTTCACAAAGTCCAATACAGGCTTAAATTTTACTTATTTTTAGAAGGTGTCAGTGGATGCCTTGGATTTCTCTTCAGATGCACTCCAGATTTCTGTGTAGGAATGCTAAACTCTAAGCAGCTCTGGTAAACTCTGTAGACCACTAACCTTCCTAACGTAAAATAACTGATTTGGAGCCCAAATGCTTAAATCAGAACAAAGACACTTCGAATAATGGCCACAATATGCCTTCACCAGCAGTTCTCAGCTCAAAAGGGCAGAGGCTTACCCTCCTCCCACAAGACTGTAGTGCACGAACCTTCTTAATGTAAATTAACTAGCGTGAAGCCCAAGGGCTCAAACCAGAACAGACACTTTTAGAATAATAGACGCACTGAGCCTTCAACCAGCAATTCCCAGCTTAGAATGATGTAAGCTTACCTCTACTGCAACAAAACTGCAAACCTTCCTTATGCAAGATAACTAGTTTGAAGCCCAAGTGCATAAATCAAAACTAAGAGGCTTAGAATAACAGTTGCAATGTAATCAGGCTAACGAGCAGTAATAAATGTAGCCGAATGCTTTAAGAACAAGCAGCAAAAAACAAAGTAGGAAGAAGCACAGATACAATTTAAGCAGCTGAATAAAATGGAATTTTTTTCCTCATCTGCCCTGGGTACTGAATCCTAGTCCAAATCACCTGTCTCATCCTACAGGGATAGTTCATATGGATATATCAGGCCTACAACTGACTGCATGGCTTTCTCCAATTCTAGTGATGGCTACATAGTCCAGGCTTTCTTCTCTGATCCGTCATATCCCTTTGCCCTCTCAAAAGGCTTCCACTAGGATGGTTTACAGAAATAAATGGAAAAGATTTTCTGTTAGAGTCCTCCAAAGAGATTTGGATGCTTTTCCTGCCCCAACTTCCACAGTCCTAGATTTTCTTTAGCATCCTCCTTCCACGAGGATGCTAGTTTTTCTGCTATCAAAATCCAGCTGGCTGCTGTACTTAATTTTCATTCTGTGAAAAACATGTGTCTTTTAATTTGTGCAAGACCTTTCTGAAAGGCACTTTTTTACTTAGACCACCATTAAGGACCCTACTCCTTGAGATTTGTCTATTTACTTCAAAGTTGGACTTAAGTCCATTTGAGCCCTTTGCTAAATCAGACCTATTTTTTTTGTTCCAGAAGACCCTTCTCCTCCTTGCCATTACATCAGCTAGACGAGTATCTGAACTCCAAGCCCTTTCTTCCAAGCCTCCAGACCTGGTCTTTATTTAGGATATATGGTGTCTTTTTAAGTGCTGATCCATCCTTTTTACCTAAGGTGGGATTTGATTCCAATATTATTCAGGTCATCAACCCCCTGGCTGTCTTAAAATTTTTTAAGTAAAGGTGAATACATATGCTGCATTTCTTGGACATACACAGGGAACTTAATCTTCAAATCAAAGATATCAAAGTCTGACCAATTGTTTATCTACTTTTCTCATAACAGATTGGACATGGCAGTTTCCAAATTGATTTTATCCAAATGGTTGACTTGACTGCATGCACTTTCTTTAAACAGAGGTTTATTTTTGCCTAAGCCACCACGAGCACATTCATTGAGGTCTACTGTGACATCTTCAGCCTTTTGGTCAAGAGCTTTAATAGGTGACATCTGCAGCTGCCACTTGGTCTAGTGCTCATACCTTTATTGCTCATTTCAAGCTTGATTTGATTTCTAGGAACAGAGCTTCCTTTGACTCTGCAGTCCAACAACTTAACTTTCCATGAGGACCACCCAAGGTTAGTCTAGTTGGGGACTCTGTCTCATCATAGGTTCATACTAGTCTATCTGCCCTAGGGCATTTATAAGCCTAGCCAGAATGTGTTTGGCTTTCGCCACCCATTTTAAATTTATTTTGCTATGCCCTTTTTCGAGGTTAGTGTACTGTGCCTCTGTCTAACAGTGACACAGAAGTGATACCCGGGGTAAACCTACGATCTCCCATCCACTCATCAAGATTCCTGTTGAAGAGAGTTAATGAGGGACTTTGCCTAACCTGGACTGGGATTTTATTCCAGAGTGAAGGGAGCCTCTGGGTTATGAATCTGTCCCTCCAGCATGTCCTATTTATTTCAGTGCTGAGGTTCAAGTCTCTCGAGCGCGTAGCTCGATGGGATTTGGATTTTCTGAGGTGCAGCATGTCCATTAATTCCGGGTTGGACATGGCTTTATACGTCGGGCACAGATTGCCTCTGAAGAGGCGGTATGCCACTGAGTAGAGCTGGAGTTTCTTTAACCGGGCAGCATATGGCATCTGTCTGAGCCCTTTGATCCTCTTGGTAAGGTACTTTTGGGGTCTTTCCAGTTGCTGCAGGTGTCTGGTAAGATACATCCCAAAAGGGGCATTGTACTCAATTATGGGCCTGATGAGGGATGAGTAAAGAGGCACGATGACCTCCCCTGATCTAGATGTGAATCCCTTCATGATTAGGTGGGCTATATAAAATGTTTTTCTAACCACTTTGGCCACGTGGTTGTCAAATGAGAGATTGCTATCAACTTGGGTCCCCAGGTCCCTAATTACTTCTTCTGTACTTAATGGATTACCACCTATGTGGTAATTTGTGAGCACTTTGTTTTTGTCAAAGGGATCACTATACACGTTTTGGCATTTAGCTTGAGGCCATGGCTCTGGCAGCAGTTGTCTGTTTCTATGAGGCCCTTTTGGAGGATGCTTGTGTCAGCTGGAGAGTCGATTATGGCACCCAGTTTGCAGTCATCTGCGAACTTGGTCAGCCACAGTCCTTCCGTGTTGGCCTGTACCTCCGAGAAATATATACCGAACAAGAGAGGTCCCAGGACTGAGCCTTGTGGGACACCACTTGTAATTGGTTTGGAGTCTGACATGGCTCCAGCAATTCTAACCATGTGGGTTCTGTCCTTGAGCCAGTTTGCAATCCATCCAGTGACATAGGGGTTTATATTTAAGCTGGTGATCTTATCTATAATGTCCGAGTGGGGTATTGTATCGAAGGCTTTTGCGAGGTCCAGGTAGGCTGTGTGGACCACCTTCCCCTCGTCAATGGCCTTGGTGAGTGTTTCAAAGAAATCAACCAGGTTTAAGAGGCAGGATCTGCCCTTAACAAAGCCGAAATGGGTAGGATCCGGTGTCTGTAGGTCCCCAATATCTTTATTTATGAGGTCCATGATGATCCTTTCCATAGCTTTGAAGACCAAGCTAGTCAGGCTTATGGGGCGATAGTTTCCAGGATCCGTTGAGGCACCACCTTTATGGAGCGGGACCACTGTTGCTGTACGCCACTCTTTGGGCACATATCCTGTAGTAAGGCTGAGATTGAACAGTAGTTTTATGTTTGGGTTTAGCTCTTCTTGGAGTTCATGTAGGACATAGCCCGGGACACAGTCTGGTCCCATTGATGATGTGTTTTTTGCTTTGGAGAGGGTGCCTCTTACCTGAGCATCTGAGATGTCAGGGGGGCAGCACTCTGCTAGGATAGATATTTGCCCTTTTGGTGGGGAGAAGTTTGCGCTGAACCTGTCAGCTAGGATGTTGGCAATGTCTGTGGGTTCGGTGAATTTTTTATCATTTTGGACTAATTCTCAGCATATCTGGGAATTACCACCCAGGTTCCTAACATAACTAAAGAAAGCCTTGTGATTATCCTTAGTGTCCTGTGCAATTTTCTCTCGAAGCTGGCCTTAGACAATTTTATGAGTGCCCATAGTTTTTTGCTAATACTGATCAGTGATGCCTTCCCTTTTTGGGATTTTGCTCTATCATTTAGTAGCTTCCTCCTTCTATTGTATAGTTTGTTTATGGCTGGGGTCCACCAGACAGGATGTCTGCCTTTGGAGGATTGGGTCTTGGTTTTATTTGGGATCGCATGATCCATGCATTCCTGAAGGTGTTCATAAATGCGTTTATAAAGGATTCTGCGGTCTGGGCCGTATTTTCCACAGGGCCGGTGGCTTTGAAGGATTCCACCTCTGTTTTGAGGAGTGTGAAATTTGCTTTAGAGAAGTTTTTCACTATGGTTTTCTGGGCAGGGGGTGGGGTCTGGATGTGAATATGCAGTGAGATTAGTTTATGGTCTGATCTTACCAGTGAGGGATACACTTCTGGTCTGGAGCATAGAGTCCCCATGTTGGTGATGATCAGGTCCAGTATGTTTTCCCCTCTTGTGGGAGTGGTAACAAGTTGTTCCATAGCATTTGAGTTTATAAATTCTAGGAAACTTTGGGCTAGGGTGTTGGAGCTAGAGTAATGCTCCCAGTCTATGTTTGGGTAGTTGAAGTCACCCAATATAATGGTGTTTGGAGAGACTTTCATATTTTCCATTGTTCTCAGGAAGGCCGAGTGGGGTTCCTGGGTTTGGGAGGGTGGTCTGTAGCAGGCTATAAACTGGAAGGCAGTTTTACCCACTGTTAGTTGCACATGGATAGTCTCTGATGCTTCGTGCTTTGCCACCAACCTGGAGGTGTGGGTATCTTTGATGAATATCGATACTCCCCCTCCTTTTGTGGTTCGGTCCAAGTTTTGGGGCCGAAAAGCATGGTATGAGGTATAACCTGGTAGTGCTGGGGTGCTCTCGGGAGCCCTGAACCAGGTTTCTGTTACTGCACAGATATCGATGCTCTCCATGCTAAGGAGAGTTTTGAGTGCGTGCATCTTGAGGTTTAGACTTCTGGCATTGAGTAGCATTACTCTTAGTTTCTTATCCCTTGTGATACCTATGGAGGTGGGTTTGTCTTTTGAGCCTTGCCTAAAAAAGGCACTATGGGGGTAGCAAGAGTCTTTGCCAATATCCGAAAGCCCAGTGGTGACAGGTGCACGCCGTCCCTAGCAAAGCATCGTGGCTTGTCGAGCATATCATCCCAAGCTGACAGGCATTGGATCCCCTTTGAATGACACCAGTACTTAAGCCAATTGTTGAAATTGATCATCTTGTCTTCATATTGTGGCATCATTCTTGGTGAGGGTAAGATGCTACTCAAGGTCAGGGTCATACCGGCCTGGGCTACATGCTGAGAGAGCTCCTTTATGTCTCTTTTCATGTAGTCCAGGGAGGTACGTCTCAGGTCATTCACACCAGCATGGACAATGACGGAGTCATATTTGTACTTGCCTTGGAGTGACCTGAGTGCTTGTGCTGTGGTGGATCCTAGCGCCCGACAGGCTGCTCACAGTGACCCTCTCCTTGTTCAGCCTGGTGAGCGGGACGTCAGTGTGCCTGACTATAGTCACCTATTACAAGTGTATCAGGTGTGTTGTTTAGTCTTAAGGGCTGTGACTGTTCGGCACACTGGCTTTGTGAGATATGTGTTGCACATGTTTTGTTTTGGGGTAGCGGCTGCTTTGGAGGTCTCTGCTGCTTCGAAAGATCTTTATTTAGAGCCTCCGAGTATGTTTTTGTGTGATTGTGTTTGGTTTGCTGATGTGGTAGGTCTATGTGAGACTGGAATTGTAGTGAGTGTGGTTTCCTTCTCCTCCTGACTGGTTATGCCAGTACTGAGTTGAGAGAGCTTAGCCTCCAGTTTGGCTATATGGTTGCATCTTTCACATGTCTTGGAATTTGTTGGGAGGAGAAGAGGGTTGTCTGTGTACATGAGGTAGTTGTAACATTGCCTCAAGATTCCCAGATTCACCAGCTGGACTGGAGAGGAGATTGACAACTGACCTTTGGACATGCTAGAATAATATTGGGAATTCCTTTATAATTGAAAACAAGGGCCAGTGGGGAGTGAGGGTGTAGTGCTTTTAATTTTTAGTGCTGACTTATATAATTGCTTTAGTGAGCAAGTGCCAGTTCACTTAAGTGCAATGTGTTACAGGTAACTTAAATGCAAAAATGACAAACAGTAACTTTCTTTCAAGTGAAACAAGGAAATAAGTACAGTAAGCAATGCAGATATCACTAGTGATCCACAGATGCGCTGAGAATCCGCATATTAGGTGGAATTAGCGTTCCAGGGAAATAACAAGCAAACAAACAACAATCAGTTTTACAAAATGACAATGTGCGATGCAAAAGTTATGTATTCACTGTAAAGATGCATCTGTGTTTATTTTCATTTTCCTCAACTTCCAACCCTTCTAGCTCTTCCCCATCCCTTTCTTCCTGGGAGACACCAAAGGGATTTTCTGTAACTTATTGATGATCTTCGTGTTTCACTGTTGCAGTCATCACATTTGGATTATCCCTGCCAGGGTAGCCCTCGGCCGGCCCGATTACCAGAGGCTTAGTATTTCTGCGTTGGTTGCTGTCGCTTCAGGACTGACGTCAAATCAGTAGTATATAGTAAGGCAGTTGACACCATTACATTAGTATTTCTTGTTGAGGAGCCCAAAGCAAAAACAGTTTGCATGAGTGCCGGTCGGCCGCTACCTGAGTTTCGTCTTCCGAATTGAAATCGAATTCTTCTAAAGCCAAGTACCCCGTTTGGGATCCTTTTTTCTTGCTCTAACCAACGTCAGAAAAAGTTAACAATTCTCTCACCTGTGGAAAGCCAAACACCACACCAAAACTTTCATTCTTACTGTGTCACTTGCTTAGACCCAGACCATGTCTTCCCTCGCTGTCGCTATTGTGGATTTGTTCAACGCCAGAACTATACATCTTTGGGCCCTTATTGTAGCTAGGCATTTTCGCTCACAGTCCTCCAATTCCGATATGGCTTCGGTAAGCCATCCGACGCAGCCCCTGATGCCTGCTTCTGTGGATTCGTAGGCCGCTACCGAGACCCTTTAAGAGTCCGGAATGCCGCAAAACTCTACTTTGATTAAGGATCCTGCGGTTGTGTGTACCTTGGGTGAGTCTGAAGCTGCTGAGCAGGCACCGGCTTCCAAGGAAGTACTTTGCACTACCGATTCTCGACACAAAGCGATGACTTCTTTCACGTCTACTGTTCTTTTGAAAACTACCAAGATGTCCTTCAAGGATGCATCTGCAGTCATAACATATGGGTTGTCCTGCCTCAGGCAGCCCTTCGGTCGGCCGGATTCCAAAGTCTGGGTCTGGCCTCGGCTGATGTCGCATTTTCCCCAGTCTTTCTTGCCGCGCGGTGCCCGAAGCAGAAGCTGTTCGCAAGTGCCGGTCGGTCAGATCCAGAGATTTCAGCTACCGAAGACTTCTAAAAAAGCTAAGTACCCCGTTGGGGACTCTTTCTTGCCTCATCCGATGTCAGACAAAGTAAATAATTGTTTAACTTGTGGGAAACAAATACCTCATAAGGATTTCCATTCTTACTGCCTTCCTTGCTTAGGCCCAGACCATGACGTATCAGCTTGTTTAGCCTGTGCCTCCTTCAACCGACGGACTCTTAGACGTCGGACGGAGTTTGCAGAAGAGTTTTTTGGATCCGCTTTTGCATATAAAATGCCGTCGGAGACTCCGACTACACATTTGGCTAAAAAACGGAAGGAAAAGGACCGACACTCGCGGCCTGCGGTTTCGGCTGAAACCACGGTTAGGCCCCCCCGCGAGTGTCTCGGTTTCGGCTGAAACCGAGTCCTCTGTTCTTACTTCTACCAAAATCTTACCTCCGACAACCGAGGCCAGAGAGGCCCCGGCTGAGTCGGCTTCAGAAATCCCTACCGAAGCTAGCGCACAAGAATTGTCCGACACCATTCCATTGGACATTTCTACCCCTGCACGTGGGGCAGCTAGGCCTCCTGCCTCTGTCTATTAAGGCATTCTCCAGAGCCAAAGCTGCCAAAATTTCAAAAGCTTCACCTGCCAAATCTTCCTCTCAGAGACCTTCCTCAAGTTCTCAGATTCTCACTCTTGCTGAGGACCTTATATCATTGATTAGGGGTTCCCAACCTCACCCAGACAGGGCCTCCCACCCTCCTTCTGACAAAAGGCCTAGGACTGCACCCCCTGAACCTCTATCCTCTGATTACTCTTCAGATGAATCTGATTTATCAGACCATCAGGAAGGGCCCTACTCTCCTTATGAGGATTCAGTTGCAGAAGACTCTATCCCTTCTGCCTCCCCTCCTGAAGAATTTTCTTTTGGGGAGACTTTACACTCAATGAGGGAGCACTTTCAATGGCAGGGTCAGGATTTTTCTGATTCTAGAAAGATTAAGGACCTTCTTACATTTGCCCCAGCATAGGCCTTTAGCCATACCACCTGTGCTTACTGTAGTTGATGTGTATAATGATGTCAGTTCTGCCCCTGACAAACCTGACAGATATTACAGGTTCCCGGATTCTCACTTCCACCTGTATAATGCCCATGCTGCAGACCCAGAAACTATTTCTCAGGGCCCAAAAGGTGTTGCAGCTGCCACTGCCAAGAACCCCCTACCCTCTGAAAGAGAGTCTAGAGCATTAGAGAGATGGGATAAAAAGGTTTATACTTCTGCTACTCTTTCTGCCAGGGCATTAAACTGCCAATTCCATATGATACAGTACCAAGAATACTTGTTAGATCAGCTGAATAAAAAGCTTTCTTCACCTGAACCTTTAGACCGTAAGTCTCTTCAGGATTTGGTACACAACTCTCAGCAGGTCAGTAATCATTTCTTAAAATGTGGCTATGATGCACTGGAGACTTCATTTAGATCAGCTATGACTGGGACAGTAATTTGGAGGCATGCCTGGCTAAAAGAGCAATCTTTGCCAGACCATGTCAAGGCTAAACAACTGGATGCTCCAATAGAGAAACAAAGTTTATTTGGCTCTCCTGCACAGGACATTCTAAGGAAAGTGGAAGAAAAAGCAAAATCTGTGCAAACAGTAAAGGATTTTCTGCAGGTTCAACCTCCGAGGTTCAGCAGAAACTGGCCTTCAAAGAATTGGTCCTTTCCAGACACCTCCAGAGCACAGAGAGGCAGGAATAGACGCCCAAGAGGCAGAGGGCAATCAAAGGGGGCCTACAGGGGTCGTCAATGGCAGCCTGCCAACCAGAGGAGTACTGCTACAGCTGCAACTACAACCACTTCCACAGGACAGACACAATGACTTCACTCTGATTCCGCCTACCAGGGAACAACTGGAAGCACCCTTGGGCGGAAAGCTGGCTTTATTCTCAAAAAACTGGCATTGTATTACAAAGGACACATGGACATTGCAAACAATAGACGAAGGATACAGGTTTCACTTCCACACTTTACCAAAAAGGAGTGTAATGCCAAACCTTCCACCAAACCAGAAGCCAGAGGCTTTAAGACAAATCAACAATTTGCTTCTGATGAAAGCGATAGAAAAGGTACCATCTATGGAACAAGGCCAAGGATTTTACTCCAGACTATTCCTTGTACCAAGAAAAGAAAACCAATGGAGGCCTATTCTCGATTTGTCTGCACTGAACACTTACCTCATTGTGCCAAAATTCAAAATGCTGACCCTACAGCAACTTCTTCCCATGTTGGGCAAGGAGTCTTGGCTGGTGACTCTAGATCTCAAGGAGGCATACCTGCACGTCCCTATCCGACCAGATTGCAGAAGACACCTCAGATTTCTTGCAGGATCAGAGCATTATCAATTCTCAGCATTGCCCTTTGGCTTATCTACTGCGCCCAGAGTATTTACGAAATGCCTGGCATCAGTAATTGCACATTGCAGGCGTCAGGGAATTCAAATCTACCCATACCTGGACGACTGCCTAATACAAGCGGACAACAAGACAAAACTACTAAAGGATTTGGCCTATGTCATACACCTGTTACAGGCCTTGGGATACACAGTCAACATCCAGAAGTCAAGACTAGTGCCATCCCAAAGGATAACCTTTCTGGGTGCAGATCTGGACACAATAACTCAGATGGCTTTTCTCACAGAAGAAAAACAAAAACAACTTCCAGATTACTTCATGGCTTTGACCAGACAAGCTCAGCTTACTGCAAGGAAAGTCCTGCAAGCCCTGGGTTACATGGCATCCTGCATAATCTTGATCCCGCATGCCAGGCTGCATATGAGAAAATTACAATGGTACCTAAGGAATGTATGGTCTCAACACAGTCACAGTTTAGAAACCATGATATCAATCATTCCATGCCTGAAAAAGGAATTCCTGTGGTGGACTCAGGCCTGCCAGTCCAGCAGAGGGTTGCCTTTCAACAAACCACAACCAAGGCAGACCATCACCACGGACGCCTCAGACCTAGGATGGGGAGCACACATGGAGGACAAATGTATCCAAGGCCTATGGTCTCAAGACCAGCTAAACTTGCACATAAACCAAAAGGAGATGCTGGCAGTGAAGCATGCAATCGAGGCATTCAAATCATTCCTCCAGCAAGGACATCTGCTGATAAGGACAGACAACACCACGGTCATGTGGTACATAAACAAGGAGGCACGCATTCCTACCCTCTATGCCGGATGGCAATGGATCTGTGGAGCCTAGCCCTGAATCTCAACATCCAGCTGCAGGCCAAATTTGTACCAGGAAAAGAAAATTTACTAGCAGACAGCTTAAGCAGAACTACCACGGATGCTCATGAATGGATGCTGCATCCAGACATCTTCAAACTCATAAACAAATGGGGAATGCCAGACATAGACCTGTTCGCCTCCCCACTCAACCACCAACTGAAGAAATTCTGCTCAAGGATATACCACCCAAAAGCCTGGAGGGTGGACTCTCTTTCAGCTGGAATGCCCTAACAGTGTATGCATTTCCACCTCTCCCATTGATGTACAAAGTTCTACTGAAGATCAGGGAGGAACAGCCAAAGGTGATACTAATAGCTCCAGACTGGCCAAGGCAGCACTGGTATCTGCTACTGAGAAGCATGTCTCGAGAGAACTCATGGACTCTACCCCTATGGCCTCTTCTTCTAACGCAGAACAATTTCAAGACCCTGCATCCAAACTTGAAAACACTGCAGCTAATGGCCTGGAAAATTGCTTAAAACAAAACCAAACTGCCTTATCTCAGAGGGTCAAGGACATTATCCTGGAGGCTCGCAGACCCTCCACAAGGAAGACATA
The DNA here is from genome assembly GCF_019279795.1 of Protopterus annectens. NCBI lineage: Eukaryota > Metazoa > Chordata > Ceratodontiformes > Protopteridae > Protopterus > Protopterus annectens. Next base: position 1,504,766,483 of record NC_056741.1, read on the forward strand.
CTCAGCTAAATGGAAGAGATTCCTCATTTGGAGCACATCAAAGGGCACAGATGTCACAGTGGCAAACCTAGCACACATCCTAGAATACTTAGCAGAATTGTTCCACAATGACCTGTCCTATTCTTCCATTAAGATTCATGCTTCAGCAATTTCAGCAGAGTACAATATGGACCCTCCTATCTTCTCTCACCCTCTTCTCAGACAATTTTTAAGAGGGATCAAAAATGTAAAACCTCCAAGGAGACCCCCTCTGCCTGCATGGGATCTCAATTTTGTGCTAGAAAAATTGACACTACCCCCTTTTGAACCAGCAGCATCAGCAGACTTACAGTTCTTATCTTGGAAAACTGCCTTCCTTCTGGCAATCACTTCAGCAAGAAGGGTATCCGAGTTACAGGCATTAATGGCAGTGCAGCCTTTCCTGATTTTTCACCAGGATAGAGCGTCTCTGAGAACCAATCCTACTTTCATGCCAAAGGTGGTATCCAGGGTATCCTTGAACCAAGCTATTCATTTGCCTACGTTCTTCCCTAACCCGCAGAACAAGGGGGAAAAACTATTGCACACCTTGGATGTACATAGACAACTACGCTACTATCTAGACAGAACTAAAACCAACAGAAAAACTGACCAACTTTTTGTAGCATATGCAACTGGAGTGCAAGGAAAAGCAATTTCCAAACAGACAATTTCAAAATGGATAGGAAATTATATTCGTTTTTGCTACTCTTTTCATGGAAAGACAGCTCCTGAAAATATCAGGCCTCATTCCACAAGAGCCACAGCCACCACTACAGCTTTCCTACGAGGGGTGGCTACAAAGGACATTTTAGAAGCTGCTACTTGGAGCTCCGTGCATACATTTGCCAAGCATTACAATCTACCTTTATACTCCAGATCCCGAGCAGGTTTTGCAACTGCAGTTTTACAAGGGATCTTAACTACACCATCCTTATCTTAGTACCTCCTCCCCCAGTTTTGGCTATGGTATTCTACCCATATGTTATGACTACAGATGCATCCTTGAAGGACATAGTACAGTTTTGTACCTACCATAAATGTAGATGTCCGATAGGTATGCATCTGCAGTCAGGATTACCCACCCTCCTTCCCCTCTGTGGTATTCCTAGGGTGCTTACCCCTCTTTCAGCTAGCTGGGGGAATCTATTATGGTGTATTTGTTTGTCTGTATATATGTATATATATATATATATATATATATATATATATATATATATATATTTTGTTTGCTACTGTTTGGAATTTTCAACATTTATCCAAATTTAGCCTTCCTAGAGGGCACCTGGCATCTGGGGCAAGAAACACTGAGGAAAATGGCGTCTGCTGATGCCTTTATACCCCAGAAGCTCTGACGTCGGGGAAAATGCGACATCAGCCGAGGCCAGACCCAGACTTTCAAATCCGACCGACCGAAGGGCTGCCTGAGGCAGGACAACCCATATGTTATGACTGCAGATGCATACCTATCGGACATCTACATTTATGGTAGGTACAAAACTGTACTTTTCTATGTCCAAGGGTATGAACCACTCCCAATAAACTGACAACGCAATCTCAGGCACCTGCTACCTTGCCTTAGTCTCAAATGCTTAAAATGGTGGAAGACCTTATAATGCTGATCAGGGGAAGCCAAGCTACCCCTTCCAAAAGAAAGATCTGTCCCCAGTAGTTTTATCTGAACAGGACTCTGACTCTGATGCATCTGAACATGAAGACATGCAACCTTTCTCTGCTTATGAGGATTCTGATGCAGAGAAATCCATTCCTTCAGCCTCTCCACCAGAGGGCTTTTCTTTTGGGGAAAACCTTCATACTTTAAGGGAGCTTTTCCAATGGGAATGTCAGGACTATCCTCAGTCTAAAAAGCGACTCAGGGAATTCTTAAATCTTCCACAGCACAGATCCTTGGCCATTCCTCCTGTCCTGGATGTTGTGGATGATTTCATGGAATCTAGTTTGACTCGTGACACCCTCCCTCCTGCTCTCAGGAAACCTGTCCGGTACTAGAGTCCCTGACTCGCACAAATTTCTTTTAAAAATCCTACTGCTAACCCTGAGGCTTTTTTCAAGGGCCTAAAGGAATTAAAGCAACTTTTGCTAAGAATCCCACCCCCTTAGATGGGGATTCCCAAGCACTAGACAGATGAGGTAAAAAAGTATACACTTCTGCTACTCTTGCTATCAGAGCACTAAATTGTCAGTTCCATATGCTAAAATTTCAGCAACATACCATGGAACTCAAACAAAACGTATCCTTTCCTCCTTGTGCAGAAAATAGAGTTACAAGAGTTAATGCATTCTGCAAGTCAAGTAACTAAGCGCACCTTAGACTGTGGTTTTGATGCCCTAGAAGCTTTGTTGTAGGGCAGCAGTCACCGGTTCTGTCCGTAGGCATGCTTGGCTTAAGGAACAGCCCGTGGAAGACCATGTCAAATCTAAATTATTGGATGCACCCTTGCACAAAGACAACTTATTTGGTTCCAAGGCAGAGGTTAGATGGGAGAAAAAACTAAATCTATGCAGACAGTTGAGGGTTTCCTACAGGTCCAGCCACCCAGGTTCAGTAGGCATTGCTCTTTCAAGCACTGGTCTTTTCCTGCCCCCTCCAGGTCAGTTCAGCCCAGACCCCAGGAAACCAGACCCCCCCAGACAACAGCCACAGGGAATGCAGAGATCAAAGCAGTGGAGTTCCTCCACTTCAAAACCAGGGAGTGCAAAGCCACCTCCTCATGGTAAGAACTCACAATGACTCTCCACTTCCACCCCTTCCCTCTGCCCACCTGCACTTGCCCCTAGGAGGAAAACTCTCCTTCCATGCAAGCACCTGGACCACCATTACCAATGACCGCTGGGTCCCTCAGTAGAGGCCGAGTGATACAAATTTTCTTTCCACACACTCCCAACCCCAAAAGGATTCCCAGATCTTCCTCCAAACCAGTGGGCAGAGACCAAAAAGCAAGTCCCTTTCCCTCCTCTCTGAGGGCAATAGAGCATGTTCCAACAGAACAGATAGGCCAAGGTTTCTACTCCAGGCTGTTCCTGGTACCCAGAAAAGAGGGCACTTGGCACCCCATCTTCAAGCTATCCATTCTAAACACCTTCCTAGTGATACCAAAATTCAAAATGCTCACCCTTCAGCAACTACTACCTATGCTATCCAAAAATGCTTGGCTAGCCACCCTAGACCTAAAAGAGGCCTACCTTCACATCCCAATCAGGGAATCATGCAGGAAATATCTACGTTTCAGGGCAGGATATCTGCACTTTCAGTTCTTTGCGCTTCCCCCTTTGGCTTATCTACTGCTCCCAGAATTTTCACAAAATGTCTGGCTCCCACCATTGCTTTTTGCAGACAAATATATAAATTTACCCATACTTAGATGACTGCCTAATCCAGGCAGACAGTCAAGAAAAGCTGCTCAAGCACCTGGCCTTTGTAAAGTCCCTACTGACCTCCATAGGGCACACTGTCAATGAAAAGTAATCAAAACTAGTACCCACCCAAAGGATTTTATTCCAGGGAGGAAGCCTGGGCACAGCATTTCAGATGGCATTCCTTACACCAGAAAAGCAAACTCAGCTAGCCACCAGACCCCCAGTTATCCGCAAGGAAAATCCTGCAAGCTCTGGGGTTCATGGCATCTTGCATTCTATCATTCCATATGCCAGACTGCTTATGAGGAAACTTCAGTGGTATCTAAAAAGCCTTTGGTGTCAACACTCTCAAGACCTGGAAACTCTTGTACCAATGATACCTTGCCTAAGGAAAGATTTTCTTTGGTGTGCAGCAGCATGCTACCATAACAAGGGACTACCTTTCTCACCACCCCATGCCACCCACACCCTCACCATAGATGCATCAGACTATGCCTGGAGAACACACCTGGACGGCAGCTGCATATACAGGGCCAGTGGAGCCCACAGCAAATACATCTGCACATCAACCAAAAAGAGATGTTAGCTGTCCAACTTGCATCGACAGCTTTCAGGCCCCCTCTCTACCCAGGAGCTCTCCTGATCAAAACAGACAACACCTCTGTAATGTATATCAACAAGCAGGGAGGGACTCGCTCCTTCCCTCTATGCAGGCTTGCCATAACCCTTTGGCACACAGCCTCAGCCATGCAGCTGCACCTGTTAGCACATTTCCTGCCAGGCTCTCTAAACTCTCTGGCAGACAACTTAAGCAGAAATCTTCTGAACCCACACGAGTGGCAGCTAGACCAAAGAATCTTCACCCTAATTACTCAGAAATGGGGCACCCTGAAGGTCAACCCCTTTGCTTCCCACTCCAACCATCAGCACAGCATGTTCTGCACCAGAGAGCCTCACGGCAGGGCCTGGAAAGTGGATGCCTTATCCCTTCCCCTGGTCAACCTCTTTGTCTATGCATTTCCCCCACAACCTCTCATTACCAGAGTACTGCTCAAAATAAGGGAGGAAAAACAGAGAACAATTCTGATTGCTCCAGACTGGCCTCGCCAGCACTGGTACCCACTGCTGTGCAGCCTGTCCCCACTGCCACCATGGCATCTCCCTCAGACCCCAACCATCCTGACCCAGAGGGAAGGAGAAATCATGCATCCCCAATTGCAGACCCTCAATTTGGCAGCCTGACTTATTCCCTGAACACTGATCAAGCTGCCAGTCTCAGTAAGCAGGTTCTAGATGTTATACGTGAGGCTAGACCCTGCTAGCACTAGAAAGCCTTATGCTGAGAAATAGAAAAGGTTCTGCATCTGGATTCAGGCTAAGGGAGCCGATACGGCACAGCCCTCCCTTCCTCTCATCCTGGATTACCTAGCTGACCTGCTACACAGTGCTCTCTCCTTTTCCTCTATTAAAATTCATGCCTCTATCTCTGCTCATTTCAACACTGAGCAGCCACTTTTCTCAACCCTCTCAAACAGTTCCTAAGAGGGGCTAGCAACTTGAGGCCACCCAGAAGAGCACCTAACGGGGACCTAAACTTTATGTTGGAAACGCTCACCCTGCCCCCCTTGAACCAGCATCTTCAGCAGAGTTGAGTTTCTCTCCTGGAAGACAGCCTTGCTTCTGGCCATCACTTCAGCCTGAAGAGTATCTGAGCTGCAAGCACTCATTGCTGTAGAGCCCTTCATCATCATCCGTGCTGACAGGGTGTCCCGCAGGACTAACTCATCCTTCATGTCCAAAGTGGTGTCCAGTGTGGCTCTCAACCAATCCAGTTATTTGCCCACCTTTTTCCCTAACCCACAAAACAAGGGGGAAATGATCCTGCACTCTAGATATGTACATACAGATCAGATTCTATCTAGACAGGACTAAATCATTCAGAAAGACTGATCAATTGCTAGTCAGCTTTGCTGCACACTGCATCCATTTCTGTTACAAACACAGGACACCTCCCCCTAAGGGGGATCAGGACTCGCTCTACCAGAACAGCCTCCACCTCTGCAGGTTTCCTCAGAGGAGTCCCCACCAGGGACATCCTGGAGGCTGCCACATGGATATCTGTATCCCATTCTCAAACATTATCCAATATGCAGATGACTCAACTATTATCTGCTCGGCCTCATCTATCCCTACACTCCTCAAGCTTACTCAAGACGCTTTTTTAACCACAGAGCAATGGATGAAAAGAAACCACCTAGCACTCAACGCCTCTAAAACCAAATTAATGGTGTTCACCCCCTCTAAAGTCACCTATTTCGATAGTAACACATTCTCTATTACTAGTCAAAACAACACACCTCTGGAACTGGTCTCAGAGACCAAATTACTTGGTGTCCAAATTGATAACCAGCTCAAATTCAACTCCCATATACAACTAAATATCAAAAAACCCATCAAAAACTTGGTATGCTCTATCGGCAAAAGCACTACCTTACACCTGCTACTAAAATCACTCTTTCTACTTCCTTTCTTATCCCCTCACTTCTCTATGGAGCACCACTTCTAACTAACATACAGTCCTCTCTGAAAACACAACTCTCCTCCTGCTACAACAAAATTGCCAAGTTCGCTACCAGCCACAAGTCCTCCACCCACCACTGTTCCTCTCTCCAGCAACTACATTGGCTAGAACTACCCAAGCATCTCACCTATACTCAACTAACTCTTGCACACAAGCTAATTTTCAACCCCTCCCTGTCTTCTACCTTTAAAATGCACCAACCCAATAGAGTATTAAGGTCTAACAACCAAAATCTATTAGAAGTCTACAAACCAACTCGTCCCCCAGGCAAAAATTTTCTATCACATGGTTTAGCACGCCTCTGGAACTCCCTACCTCCATCAATTCGTATCACCTCCAACCATTTTATTTTCAAAAAATCTCTTCTTTCATATCTAGTATCCCAGTGGGAATGCTCTTGCTTCCACCCCACATAACTAATACTTGTAATTCCTTCTTCCTTTCCTTCCCCTATTTACACCTGCAATATTCCCTTAGAATTTCTCCTATCTCATACACTCTTAGTGTTGTTATTGTATCCACAAGAATACACCACGCTGTACCCCTTACGTGTAGGATTCCTGATATGTAACTGTACTTCTCATTAATTACTTTGCAACATTCCTTCTTTGTTGGTACCACCTGTAAGCTTCATCACTAGTTTGTATTATTTGTAAAAGTTTCATCTCTAGTTTGTATTAGCTGTAATGTTTCCTCTACTACTTTGTAATTGTTTGAATCTTTTACTCTTGTATAATCATCATGTTTAACCTATTGTAACTTTGATTGTTTGGAGCTCTTCTCCCCAGGACTCCATTGAAAACGTGTTTTTTTTTTGGCCCAATGGACTATCCTGGTAAACTAACTGCAAATAAATAAATAAATCTGTTAACACCATCACTAAGCATTATCATCTGCCTATCTTCTCCGAATCTAGGGAAGGCTTTGCCACTGCAGTCTTGCAGAGCATCCTAGCCAGTCCCAGGTGGTCTTGACTGCCTCCACCCTTTTCCTCAGCTTTGGGAATCAACTAGAATGTAATGACTGCAACAGTGAAACACGAAAAACAGTACAGTTGTGTACACTTACCATAAATGTAGATGTTAGTGTATTCACTGTAGCAGTCCTAGTTTCCCTCACTCCATCCCTCTTTTTTCTTCTCTCTCTCTTTGTCCCTCCTTACAAGGAACTTTTTGGTATTTACTTTCTACTGGTTGGGTTCTTCCACCTTATCCTGGCTTCCACTTGGGGGCTCCTGGCAGTTAGGGCAAGAAAAACTGTAATGGCGTCTGCGGCCATACTTCATACTGCTGACGACCTGACGTCAGTCCAGAAGTGAAACCAACCGACGCAGAAATACTAAGCCTCTGGTACTCGGGCTGGCAAAGGGCTACCCTGGTAGGGATAACCCAAGTGTGCAGAGATAACCCAAATATGACTGCAAGTGTGAATACACTGGAACATCTACATTTATGGCAACTGTACACAACTACTTTCTGTGTTTTATCTCTATTGTTTCTTATTTGTTCTGTATAGAATAAACTGTTTCTGTGGGCATCAAACTTGATCTGAGGTATGTTAGGTTGGTGGGGCATTATGGGCAAAGGAGAAGTCGAGACTTGGATCCGTAAATCTAGTGAAGTGGACTAGCCGGATCTGATGTCAGATCCAAGACCCATGAAAATGGACAAGATCCATCATTAAGGTGAGTACATAACTGTTTAATTCTGTAAAGGTCCTTTCCATAGCCATAGAGATAAGACTGGTCAGGCTTATTTATCTGTTTATTACACAGGTCCAGTGAAGTCCCATCTTTGTGCAAGGGGAAAAAAATGTTGCTGTCCTTCATCCATTCTTTCGGCATGAGCCTAACTTGTGGCTGATGCTGAGTAGCTTGTGTAAGCAGCCTAGGATGTTTTCTGGCTCGATAGATGCAGTGTTCAAAACATTACTGTAAGTTATAAATTCAGTAGATGTTCCATTTGATTGGTTGGACCCAGCTGAATGAGTTTCAAGGAATTAGTTATCTAGTAAGTAGTGCTTGTTGCTGTAGTCTTGTTATTATAGAATTAATGATCTTGTTTGCCTTCTATAATTTTACTGTAGGGGGAATGAAGCCCATTGACATATGAAGGGGTTAAGCTTTACATCACCGTAGGTGGTCTGCTTGAATTTGGTGAAGTGCATTTCCCTGAAACAAACCTCATTAACCACACATGAATAGGTTCATAGGTTAATACTAGGCTAGCTGCCCTTAAAGAGCTATTTTAAGCCTAGCCAATAACACAAGGTTGTAATCAAACCCTGTACTTGTCAAACCAACCCACCAGTTATTGCTTCAGTAAAGTTATTTCCTTGTTGAATTATTGAATTAGACCAGCAGTTGCACTTTATATACTCGAGTGTTACACATGTTCACAAATTTATTTTTGTAGTAAGGAAGCTCCCATACAAAGTCCTTCAATCTTAAAATGTTCATTATAATGATTACTGCCACTGGTGGATGCACGTGCCAGTGTATTTCTTTGTGCCGGTCCCAAGCCTGGATAAATGGGGAGGATTACATTAAGAAGGGCATCAGGTGTAAAATATTTGCCAGAGCAAATAAGCGGATAACAATACAGATTTCCATACTGGATCAGTTTAGGTCCAGGTTAACTGCTTCCACTTCTGTTAGCCAGCAGGGTGCTTCTGGAAATTGGGCAACTGTTGGCTGAAAGAGAAGAGGGGGGAGGCATGCCCAGAAGCAGGAGGAGAGTTAGCAGTGTGGAAGTGAGGGTAGGAACTTTGAATGTTGGCAGTATGACTGGTAAAGGGAAAGAGCAAGGCTGATATGATGGAGAAGAAAGGTTGATATATTGTGCGTGCTAGAGACCAGATGGAAAGGGAGTAAGACCATGTGTATCGAAGACTGATTCACATTGTTCTGCAGTGGTGTGGATGGGAGGAGAAATGAGGTAGGGGTATCCTTAAGGAACAGTATGTCAGGTGTGTTTTGAAGGTGGTGCGTGTCAGTGACGTTTATGGAGATGGAAATTGGTGCGATGATGATTGTTGGTGCTTATACTCCACAAGTTGGTGTGCAGTGAATATGAAAGAAAAATTTTGGAGCAAGTTAGATGAAGTGGTGGAGAGTGTACCTAAGGATGAGAGTGGTGATTGGAGCAGATTTCAGTGGGCATGTTGGTGAAGGGAACAGGGGATGCGGAGGTGATGGGGTAGGTATGGTGTTAATGAGAGGAATGCAGAAGGTCAGGTGGTAATGGATTTTGGGAAAAGGGTGGCTGTGGTGAATACTATTTTAAGAAGGGGGTCGGAGCATAGGGTGACATATAAGAGTGGAGGAAGATGTACGCAGGTGGATTATATCCTATGAAGGAGGAGGGTATGTCTGAAGAAGATTGTGGACTGCAAAGTGTTGACAGGGGAAAGCATAGTTAGGCAGCATAAGATGGTAGTCTGTAGGATGACATTGGCAATTAAGAGGAGGAGGAGAGTGATGGCAGTACCAAGGATCAAATGGTGGAAGTTGAAAAAGGATACCTGTAAGGTGGTGTTCAAGGAAGAGTTAAGACAGGCACTGGGTGGCAGTGAAGAGCCACCAGATAGCTGGGTAGTCACAGCAGAAGTGGAAAAGGAGACGGCTAGAAAGGTGCTTGGTGTGACATCTGGACAGAGGAAGGAGGACAAAGATACCTGGTGGTGGAGTGAGGAAGTACAGGACCTAGCACACATGTGTTGGGGTCATTTATTGCACTGTTCTGACTAGTTTGCTACTTGTGTGTCTCTGCTATCCTTAAAAACAAAAAAAACTTTCTATTTTCCCACTTTCTATAATTTAAAAAAAAGTTCAGTTACAGAGTTGCTGTTCTGAACTGTTGGTAAGTTTCTTGGAGGCCAGTGCTTACTTGGGCTAAATGGAAGTCTCTTGTGTTCACCAGTGGCAGTGGTTAACACTGAGCAGCCTGCCTGTCCCTGTAGGAGTGGTTACTGCTAGAAACTGTAGTTTTATTGGCCATTTTGGGTGAATTCCAAACTCCTTGATCTCTCTCTTAAAACCCTGCAACTCTCTTTTTGCGCGGTCTTGTGCACAGAGCAGCGTCGGGCAGCTGGGGTATACTACTCCTGGCTCCACAAAGTCTGCGCTGCAAATTTTCCCTTAGAACTAGGCAAGCCTCAACTCAAGTGCTTCAGATCCAACTGCTCTTATTGCAGCACTTGCATAACCCAAATCAGCACTTGTCCAAATCTCCTAGACAGCACTATTATTTTCCAAATCTCCTAGACAGCACTATTATAATATAGCATAAGATCCTTGACTGTCCACAAGACAAGTGAAACTCACTCTTTCAAGCAGGTCCAGAGGTCAGCTTCAGGCGTACTCTCCAGTCCAATCTGGTGGAATTGGGCATCCTGAGGCAATGTCACAACTGCCTCATGTATACAGACAACCCTCTCCTCTTACCTCTAGACACAAACACTTGTGAGAGATTCAGATACACAGCCAGACTGGAGGCTAAGCGCTCTCAACCCATGACTGTAACAGACAGTCAAGAGGATAAGAGAGACTAGCATAACACCACCAGTCACACATGGATCTACAAAACAAGCACCAGCAAAACATACACACAAACACACAAAAACATATTCGGAGGCACTAGGTACCAGTCTGAAAAAGAAAGTGCCCTCCAAAGCAGACAAGCAAGCAAACCTGCACCTCCAAACACAAGCCAGAAAACGCACAATTCACCTCAGCAGTGTGCCTCATGACAGCCCCTAAGGCCCAACACCATACCCAACACATTAGTAATAGGAGACTCAGTAGTAAGGCACACAGATGTTCCACTCACCAGGATGAACAAGGAGAAGGTTACTGTCAGCTGCCTGTCTGGTGCTAGGATTCACTACATAACACAGGCACTTGGGTCACTCCAGAACAAGTATGATGCTGTCATTGTACATGTTGGTGTGAATGATCTAAGACGTACCTCCCTGGCTGGACTACATGAAAAGAGACATTGAGGAGCTCTCTGATCATGTAGCCCAAGCTGGTATGACCCTGACCTTGAGTAGCATACTACCTTTACCTAGAATGATACCACAATACAAAGACAAAATGATCAATTTCAACAATTGGCTAAGCTTCTGGTGTCATTCTAAGGGGATCCAGTGTCTGTCTGCCGGGGATGACTTGATAGACGAGCCTCGCTGTTTCGCCAGAGATGGTTTGCACCTGTCACCCCTAGGCTTTCGAATACTGGCCAAGACTCTTGCCGTCCCCTTAGTGCCTTTTTTAGGCAAGGCTCAAAAGACAAACCAACCACCGTAACCAGCACGGGTAACCAAAAACTAAGTGTAATGCTACTCAACGCCAAAAGTCTCAACCTCAAAATGCACGCACTCGAGGCACTCCTCAGTATGGAGAAAAATCAATGTTTGTGCAGTGACGGAAACCTGGTTCAAGGCCCCAGAGAGCATCCCAGCAACTACCACGTTACAATTCATAGGTTCATACTAGGCTATCTGCCCAAGGGCATTTATAAGCTTAGCCAGAATGTGTTTGGCTTTCACCACCCATTTTAAATTTATTTTGCTATGCCCTTTTTCGAGGTTAGTATACTGTGCCTCTGTCTAACAGTGACACAGAAGTGATACCTGGGGTAAACCTACGATCTCCCATCCACTCATCAAGATTCCTCTTGAAGAGAGTCAATGAGGGACTCTGCCTAACCTGGACTGGGATTTTATTCCAGAGTGAAGGGAGCCTCTGGGTTATGAATCTGTCCCTCCAGCATGTCCTATTTATTTCAGTGCTGAGGTTCAAGTCTCTCGAGCGCGTGGCTCGATGGGATTTGAATTTTCTGAGGTGCAGCATGTCCATTAATTCCGGGTTGGACATGGCTTTATACGTCAGGCACAGATTGCCGCTGAACAGGCGGTATGCCACTGAGTAGAGCTGGAGTTTCTTTAACCGGGCAGCATATGGCATCTGTTTGAGCCCTTTGATCCTCTTGGTGAGGTACTTTTGGGGTCTTTCCAGTTGCTGCAGGTGTCTGGTAAGGTACATCCCAAAAGGGGCATTGTACTCAATTATGGGCCTGATGAGGGATGAGTAAAGAGGCATAATGACGTCCCCTGATCTAGATGTGAATCCCTTCATGATTAGGTGGGCTATATAAAATATTTTTATAACCACTTTGGCCACGTGGTTGTCAAATGAGAGATTGCTATCAACTTGGGTCCCCAGGTCCCTAATTACTTCTTCTGTACTTAATGGATTACCACCTATGTGGTAATTTGTGGGCACTTTGTTTTTGCCAAAGGGGATGACTATACACTTTTTGGCATTTAGCTTGAGGCCATGGCTCTGGCACCACTTGTCTGTTTCTATGAGGCCCTTTTGGAGGATGCTTGTCTCGGCTGGAGAGTCGATTATGGCACCCAGTTTGCAGTCATCTGCGAACTTGGTCAGCCACAGTCCTTCCGTGTTGGCCTGTACCTCCGAGAAATATATACCGAACAAGAGGTCCCAGGACTGAGCCTTGTGGGACGCCACTTGTAACTGGTTTGGAGTCTGACATGGCTCCAGCAATTCTAACCATGTGAGTTCTGTCCTTGAGCCAGTTTGCAATCCATCTAGTGACATAGGGGTTTATATTTAAGCTGGTGAGCTTATCTATAATGCCTGAGTGGGGTATTGTATCGAAGGCTTTTGCGAGGTCCAGGTAGGCTGTGTGGACCACCTTCCCCTCGTCAATGGCCTTGGTGACTGTTTCAAAGAAATCAACCAGGTTTGAGGCAGGATCTGCCCTTAACAAAGCCGAACTGGGTAGGACCCAGTGTTTGTAGGTCCCCAATATCTTTATTTATGAGGTCCATGATGATCCTTTCCATAGCTTTGCAGACCAAGCTAGTCAGGCTTATGGGGCGATAGTTTCCAGGATCCGTTGAGGCACCACCTTTATGGAGAGGGACCACTGTTGCTTACGCCACTCTTTGGGCACATATCCTGTAGTAAGGCTGAGATTGAACAGTAGTTTTATGTTTGGGTTTAGCTCTTCTTGGAGTTCATGTAGGACGCAGCCCAGGACACCGTCTGGTCCCATTGATGCTGTGTTTTTTGGTTTGGAGAGGGCGGCTCTTACCTGAGCATCTGAGATGTCAGGGGGGCAGCACTCTGCTGGGATAGATATTTGCCCTTTTGGTGGGGGGGGAGAAGTTTGCGCTGAACCTGTCAGCTAGGATGTTGACAATGTCTGTGGGTTCGGTGTATTTTTTGTCATTTTGGACTAATTCTGAGCATATCTGGGGATGACCACCCAGGTTCCTAACATAACTAAAGAAAGCCTTGTGATTATCCTTAGTGTCCTGTGCAATTTTTCTCTCGAAGCTGGCCTTAGAAAATTTTGTGTGTGCCCGTAGTTTTTTGCTAATACTGATCAGTGATGCCTTCCCTTTTTGGGATTTTGCTCTATCATTTAGTAGCTTCCTCCTTCTATTGTATAGTTTGTTTATGGCTGGGGTCCACCAGACAGGACGTCTGCCTTTGGAGGATTGGGTCTTGGTTTTATTTGGGATCGCATGATCCATGCATTCCTGAAGGTGTTCATAGAATGCGTTTATAAAGGATTCTGCGGTCTGGGCCAGATTTTCCACAGGCCCGGGGGCTTTGAAGGATTCCACCTCAGTTTTGAGGAGTGTGAAATTTGCTTTAGAGAAGTTTTTCACTGTGGTTTTCTGGGCAGGGGGTGGGGTCTGGATTTGAATATCCAGTGAGATTAGTTTATGGTCTGATCTTACCAGTGAGGGATACACTTCTGGTCTGGAGCATAGAGTCCCCATGTTGGTGATGATCAGGTCCAGTATGTTTTCCCCTCTTGTGGGAGTGGTAACAAGTTGTTCCATAGCATTTGAGTTTATAAATTCTAGGAACCTTTGGGCTAGGGTGTTGGAGCTAGAGTAATGCTCCCAGTCTATGTTTGGGTAGTTGAAGTTGCCCAATATAATGGTGTTTGGAGAGACCTTCATATTTTCCAGTGTTCTCAGGAAGGCCGAGTGGGGTTCCTGGGTTTGGGAGGGTGGTCTGTAGCAGGCTATAAACTGGAAGGCAGTTTTACTTGCTGTTAGTTGCACATGGATATTCTCTGATGCTTCGTGCTTTGCCACCAACCTGGAGGTGTGGGTATCTTTGAATATCGATACTCCCCCTCCTTTTGTGGTTCGGTCCAAGTTTTGGGGCCGAAAAGCATGGTATGAGTTATAACCTGGTAGTGCTGGGGTGCTCTCTTACTGCACCGATATCGATGCTCTCCATGCTAAGGAGAGTTTCGAGTGCGTGCATCTTGAGGTTTAGACTTCTGGCGTTGAGTAGCATTACTCTTAGTTTCTTATCCCTTGTGATACCTATGGAGGTGGGTTTGTCTTTTGAGCCTTGCCTAAAAAAGGCACTATGGGGGTAACAAGAGCCTCTGCCAATATCCGAAAGCCCAGGGGTGACAGGTGCAAGCCGTCCCTAGCGAAGCATCGTGGCTTGTCGAGCATATCATCCCAAGCTGACAGGCATTGGATCCCCTTTGAATGACACCAGTTCTTAAGCCAATTGTTGAAATTGATCATCTTGTCTTCATATTGTGGCATCATTCTTGGTGAGGGTAAGATGCTACTCAAGGTCAGGGTCATACCGGCCTGGGCTACATGCTCAGAGAGCTCCTTTATGTCTCTCTTCATGTAGTCCAGGGAGGTACGTCTCAGGTCATTCACACCAGCATGGACAATGACTGAGTCATATTTGTACTTGCCTTGGAGTGACCTGAGTGCTTGTGTTATGTGGCGGATCCTAGCGCCCGACAGGCTGCTCACCGTGACCCTCTCCTTGCTCAGCCTGGTGAGCGGGACGACAGTGTGCCTGACGATAGTCACCTATTACAAGTGTATCAGGTGTGTTGCTTAGTCTTAAGGGCTGTGACTGTTCGGCACACTGGCTTTGTGCGATGTGTTGCATGTGTTTTGTTTTGGGGTAGCGGCTGTTTGGGTGTCTGCTTTGGAGGTCTCTGCTGCTTCGGCAGATCTTTATTTAGAGTATGTTTTTGTGTGATTATGTGTTTGGTTTGCTGTCGTGGTAGGTCTATGTGAGACTGGAATTGTAGTGAGTGTGGTTTCCTTCTCCTCCTGACTGGTTATGCCAGTACTGAGTTGAGAGAGCTTAGCCTCCAGTTTGGCTATATGGTTGCATCTCTCACATGTGTTGGAATTTGTTGGGAGGAGGAGAGGGTTGTCTGTGTACATGAGGCAGTTGTAGCACTGCCTCAATATTCCCAGATTCACCAGCTGGACCGGAGAGATTGACAACTGACCTTTGGACATGCTAGAATAATATTGGGAATTCCTTAATAATTGAAAACCAGAGCCAGTGGGGAGTGAGGGTGTAGTGCTTTTAATTTTTAGTGCTGACATATAATTGCTTTAGTGAGCAAGTGCCAGGTAACTTAAGTGCAATGTGTTACAGGTAACTTAAATGCAAAAATGACAAACGGTAACTTTCTTTCAAGTGAAACAAGGAAATAAGTACAGTAAGCAATGCAGATATCACTAGTGATCCACAGAAGCGCTGAGAAGCTGCGTATTAGGTGGAATTAGCATTCCAGGGAAATAACAAGCAAACAAACAACAAGCATATAAACAAAGCTAGATTCAGCAGGCCTGGATGTAGTCTATGCTACAGCAAACAAGGTGTACCAATTTCAGTAAGATACAGTTCAAATATTCAGGCACTATAAACCTTCAACCAGAAATTCCCAGCTCAGAAGGGCAGAGTCCAGCCTCTTCTCCCACAAGAGTGCAGACCACAAACCTTCTTTATGTAAAATAACTGGCCTGAAAGCCCAAGTGCTTAAACCAGAACTAATACACTTTAAGAATAACAGACACTGGGCTCTCAATCAGCAGTTCCCAACTTAGAAGGATGAAAGCTACCTGTCCTGCCACCACAGTGCATGCCACAAACCTTCCTAATGTAAAACAACTGGTCTGAAGCCCAAGTGCTTAATCCAAAAGACTTAGAATGATAGCTACACTTTAATCAAGTTACTACCAAGCAGTAATAAATACAATTGCATACTTTAGAGAATGCCTGGATTAGTGCTCAAGTTACACAAACAAAGCTAGATCCAGCAGGCCCGAATCCAGTCTATGCCACAGCAAACAAGGCGCACCAACTTCATATCATACCTTCCGGCCTTAGTTACCGGATCACAGTACAAAGGGCGGAGGTGTATCCATATTCATCAAGGATACTCACATCTTCGGGTTAGTGGTGCAGCACGATGGCCCAGAGATCCTCCATGAGCAACTATCAGCAGGCCACTCCTAATGCTGTTTAGTTCCATCCTCCCATCCATAGCTTTGGGGTTCTACTCAAATGTAATGACTGCAACAGTGAAACACGAAGAACATAGTACAGTTGTGTACACTTACCATAAATGTAGATGTTCAGGTGTATTCACCGTTGCAGTCCGGGTTACCCACCCGCCATCCCCCTTTCTATACCTTTTCTTTCCTTCACTATATTCATAAGCCTTTGTGGTGTATTTGCTTTTAGTCTAAGGTAAAGTTTATGTTTCTAAAAGTGCATTTGTATATATATTTTTGCTCCCCATTTGGAGCAAGAAAAACTGAATAAAATGGTGTCGGCTGCATGTTTTATATCCCTGACGTCATGGAAGAGGAGACAGCAACCGACGCAGGACCCAAGACTTTGTTATTCAGGCCGACTGAGGGCAACCTGCCAGCAGATTACCCAAATGTAATGACTGCAACAGTGGATGCACTCGAACATCTACATTTATGGTAAGTATACACAACTGTACTTTATTGGGCTAAAGAGAACAAATCAGCTGTGTCTTGAAAGTAAGGCATTTAACATTGGTGGGTAGGTGTGTGTCTACACGTAACCCTTAGAGTTTGAGCTGGTTAGTCCATCCAGGTTGTGCAAAAAGGAAGAACCATGGTGTTTTCTTGAAAACCTCCTGAAAAATCACTCAATGTGAGGGTAAAAGTGAACCTTCTGTGTGCCTTGGATCAACTTATGAATTATTACAAACCACGGTCATGCCATGTGTTTATAGCGTATTATCTCAGCGGGGGAAGAATTAATGGAGGCTTGGGGAAGGAAGTACAAGTGCTAAACAGAGTCACTGATATTTGTTTACTTTTATTTTATTTTTATTTTAAGATCAACCTGATGGTTACTGTAAAATGCTGAGATCCATAAAGTACGAGTGAGACTTTCATGTGCTTTAAGTTAAGTAATTTCTGACTGCGAGCCATCCACTTGTCGCATCCTAATAAGACAAACAGATATAATGTTTTAGATTGTTTAAAATGAAGTGTGCTATTCAGCTTCTAACCTGTAATTTATAACCACTAGCCATTCACGTATGTGTGGCAAAACAAACTAAATTTAGCTTCTGTTTTAAAGATGGTGCTGTTAAGCTTGTACAGCAATATGACTGCCTAACTTTTTATTGTACTGGACACACTAGATATCATGAATTTGTTTCTCCTTCTCCCTTCCTGCTTCAGCACAGTCAGCTACAACAGACCCCTCAAACTGCGTGGGGAGCAGTGTTTGAGGATAAAAGTGCAAGGTCTTTGTAACCAAAAAAGACAAGCTAAAACGCAGACATAAGAGATGTTAGTTTTTATAAGTACTGTCAATTCTCTCAACCATCTGTGGTCTCCAGGATCTGTTCAAATGTTTACAGAAAACCCCACAGTTACGTGGAACATAAACAAGCAAGGGGGACCAGATCTTTCTTTGTAGACTTACCACGGAGCTTGGAATGTAGCTTTTCAGTACCATCTTGCTGTACAGGCATCTTGCATGCCATCAGAGCAAAACTGTTGGCAGACAAGTTGGGCAGGACCAGGGCAGACCCTGATGCATGGAAAATGAATGGGGTTCTTCCAAGAATTGATCAGGCTATGAGGGACACCTGAAATAGATCTCCCTCTGCTGACAACAGTCACTTGGCAAAATTCTGCTCTAGGGCTGTATGCAAGAAGGCCCAATAAACACACATATGCCTTTTGTATTTTTTGGACAGGAATGTTCCTATATGCTTTTCCAGCATTTCCATTAATACCCAGGGTCTTCCTGAAGATTCTGAATTCCCCAAATGTATCTCTGGTGATTCTCTGCTGACCCAGGTGGTTCTCCCTTTGGGAATGGCTAGAGGGGAATTACTACAGACGTGCTCAGAGACTGGATTTATGCATAAATCAAGATCAGACCAAGGTCATGGGTGTTTGGTACATTTCAACCCCAAGCAACTATTCCTCACTGCCTGAATGATAGAATTTTAATACATTTTAGGTGCCTTTTTTCCGAGGCCATGTTGTATGTGTTAATGGAGGCAAGAAAGCCTGCTACTAGAAAATAATCAGTCCCCTTTTTTCCCCACTTTCTCCATGGGGTCAAGGTGTTTTGTCTGCTGTCATCTCTTGTGATTCAGTGCCACTTTCCTTCTTTTGACAATCATGCCTGGCTGTTGTAGGTCTCTTCTCTCACAGTCCATCCATGCCTTTGCTGGACACCCTCAGTTTCTCTCCTGTCTGCTCCATGTCCTGTTCATCAAATTTTCTGCTTTCCTGCACATGTACCCAACACATAATCTGTTCCTTTTTTTTCCCAAACATCTTTGTTAAATTTTCACATATGACAAAGGCAATCTTGCATTTATACAAGTGAAAAAACACACAAAATTATACCACTTTTGTTGCAGTTTACATCACAGACGCCATTGAAACAATTGTAGTTGCAAACATTATACATCACTTATAAGCCATGTAGTCATTGTCAGTTGAGCATTGTGGCTCATTCAAATCCTTCCACTTGAATATCGTTCCTGCAATGCATATATTCCCACAATTCCCATTTTATTCTACGTAGTTTGCTCCTTCCCTTTTCTAAAGATCCCACTTCCAGTTTTGTCTTTACTATATTCATTACTTCTAATAAAGTTGGTCTAGACTTCGATTTCCATTTTCTAGTAACTGCTTTTTAGGAAGCCACCATAATTAGACTCACCAAAGGTTTACTATGTCTAAGCAATTCCGATTATGTAGCATAACTCAAAATCATCTCCCCACTCAGTTCAATCTGCTCATCCATCATCTCAAACAGAGCAGTCTGCAGGGAATCCCAAATGTCTGCCAGCTCACTATACTCCCAAAAAATGTTCCCAGCTACCTATTCCATGCCCATCACATCTCCATTTGCTGTCCACCTGAGGAAAAATTCTTTGGAGTCTACTTGGGGTATAAAAATACTTCACTTCTAGGCAAAGATCCTAAAATCTTCTAGACTTTGATGCATATTTGGAAGATATACATATATCCCCCATTGTCTCTTTGTGAATTGCTTATCCAGACTGTCTTGCCAAGCTTTTCTAAGCTCCTTTGATTTTTATAATTATCATGCTATATTTCATATGCTTTACTATTCCTTTTTTAATTGCAGCTTCTGTTCTAGATTCTATTAAAAACTCTACCAGTGCTGGTCTTTCATTTAGGAGCCCCTTTTTTCTTTCTCTTTGCCTGTACTCTGATACCAATCCTTGATAGGGAGGGCAATCTCTAATCTGCAGTCCAAATAAATTCTTGGCCTCTTCCCATTCTATTACCTTTCCCTTTCTACTTATTTGCTCCCAATACATTGGTTTCTTTGCCAGTTTTCTCCAATAAATTCCAGCCCCCTCTTGCCTATTATCTGTATCCCTGACCGCAGTCATTGGCAAAGTCTCTTCTCCAATCTCGTGCTGGTTTGGTTCTTGGAATAATCCCTGCTATTTTATGATTTTGATTGTTCTCCTTAATAGTCTGCATCCAAAATCCCAATCTCTCCGTATTTCTTGAGCTTCCTCCTTGTGTCAGCATCATTCCTTTCCACTTTGAATTATGGTTTTCTGCTTGTGCTATGTATAAGAGCCTTAACTGTGCTGCTGTAAAATACCTCCTCATATTAGGTAATCCTAGTCCGCATTGATGTTCTTTTCTCATGTGGTAGTATTAATAGTAGGGAGTTGCTGCCTGCAGCGCCACCGTTTGACCAGTGTACCAAAGTCTTTTTCCAGGAGGGTATGTGTGACGTCCCTTACCTGGGCCATAAACAGACTGGTATAAAAGTGACATCTCCAGGTACCCTCATCAGAATTTTTCTGCTACAGTGAACGATGGACTCCTGTTTTGCCAGTTCCACAAGCAGATCCCGTTTCTTCAGGCTGAATACGATTCCGGTCAAGACCAGATGACCATGTTCCATGGTGACCAATACAGATAAGTGCCCTGTTTGTTTTTTTTTCCTTATTTTGATTACAGTTTAGGTGTACATGTCAGCTAGAAAGGGGAAGTGTACTTGTGGAAGACAAATTCCTCACAAGGACATGCATGAGAAGTGCATATTTTGCTTAGGTGAGGCCCACGACCATACATCCTGCCCTATTTGCAAATCTTTTTTCCCCAAAACTCTCCAAAACCACTTGGTGGCACTGAAGTTGTGTTTTGATAGCCAAAGGCTACATTGCTTAGAGCTCGGTATGGAAGGAGGAGTAGGCCGAGCTGCCAAGGAAGAAGGCCAAGAAAATCCGGCAGGAATCCCACGCTGCACCTCAGGCATCTGAGCAGGTTCAAGAGGGCATGAAAGCCTGGAATCCGCTCACGATGGTTACCAAAGCAGGCCCGGGAACCTTAATGGAAGTTGGGATGCTGGAAACTGCATATACGTTCACTGATGCAGTACAGCAATCAGAGACTGATGATGGAGGGGAACCACAAATCACACAGTCAGAAGGCCCTGCTCTTTCTGTTCCTACTAAGCAGAAGTCCACTTCTATGCATTCTCAACCGGCAACTCCCTTGAAGAGGAAACAAAAAAAACTAAGCAGCCTGAACCTCAACCGGTACCTGGTTGGAAAGTATTCTCACAAAGTCTCTTCAAGGCTTTTCAGGCCTTGCCGACGAAACAACTTCCCCCTACTCTCACCTCAGCCCTCCCATACAGGTATCTGAGGAAGATTACTCCTCTTCTGAGGAATCCTTCTCTTATGAAACACAAATAGACTCCCCTAAGGATTTTATTACCCCAGAGGAGGAGGATTCTATTTCTCCTGAATCCCCAGGAGAAGAATTTACCTTTGTGGACGCTATCTCCCTCATGAGGTAACATTTTAAGTGGCAGGCTTCAGAGGTATCAGAGTCCAAGCAAAGGTGTTCTGACCTCTTACAAATGAAGCAACCATCTCCTTCTGCTGTCTCTCCCTTGCTTTCTGCTGATCAGGATGCTTTTTGGCTGCTTATCAGTCTCCTGACTCTCAACCTCCAGCATCTAAATGACCAGACTGTTTCTGTAAGGTCCCCAGGGCACCCAGTTTCTCTTTAGAAATCCTCTAGCAAATCCAGCTGTTATAGCTGTCTCTGCAGACAAAAATTCTGGGCAGCTACCTTCCACTGCCCTTTACCCAATGGATAGAGACAGCAAATTTATGGACAAACTGGAGAAAAAGGTTTATACCTTTTCTCCTTTAGATAGAAGGGCCTTGAACTACCAAACATGCATGCCTAAATATGTCTCGGATACCATTTCCAAAGCCTCTACCCTTCTGACCGAGATGCAGGGCTCCCCTATAAAAAAATAAGATCTGAAGTAGTTAACTTAATTTGTGCAGCAACCTATGGAAATCGGATCCGACTCCGGAGATGAGCTAGCAGTTTTCAACAGCTTGGATCCGAGCTCCAAGCTCCTCCGCCTACCCATAATCCCCTGCCAACCCTGACTGACCCCAGATCTAGTTTGCCGCTGTTTAACCAACAGCAGCTCGATATTGAGTTCCAGGCGTTAGAGGTCTTTGTGAGAAAAAATTTAACTTTTTCTTTCTTTTTTCTACCCTACTTGGTTGTGAGTGCTTTCAGGTCTCTCTTTGTTTAAAATCCTCCCTAGCTTATCTTTATATTTTTTGTAATTAACCTCCCCCTTCCCTCGTGGTTCCGTTAGGGTTTGTGTGTGCATGTTTGGGGCCTAACGTGCGTGTCTGTCTTAATTAAAATGTCTGAGGCCCCAAAGCCTATTTTTTCTAAGTGCTCCGAGTGTGGCCATAAGCTGTCCCCGGCGGATGGCCACACTCGGTGTGCGCTGTGCCTTGGGGTTGAGCACCTCTCTTCTGGTTGTTCCATTTGTGCGGCATTCAACCCCAGGGCACTTAAGGACCAGAGGTCTAAGCTGATTCTGGCAGGTCTTCTGCCCCCAGATTCGGTTTCTACCTCCGGTCCTTCCGTGGCTCCCGCTGCGGCGGCTGCCACTCCTGCTTCCCTTCCCCCGGCCGGGACTCAACCTCCTGCCTTAGGCCCGAAGGAGAGGGAGGCTAGGAAAGAGAAAAGGAGGGAGAAGCACCACAAGCGGCGGGCCGAGGCCTCCGCTTCGGGCCCCCTGGCTAAGCGGTCTTCTCCCTCCAGGACTTCTGGGTCTCCTCCTTCTCAGATCCAGTCTCCTTGCTTTTCACCGGGTCCTGAGGAGGAGACCCGATCTCCCTCAAGGTCATCGAGGTGGCACTCCCGTCCCGCCTTGGTGGCCTCATCGAGATCGAACCGAAGCCTCGCAGATGCAGATTTGGACCGGATGATGAGAAGATTCCTCCAGGCCCAACTGCAGATGGGAGTGCTCCTGCTCCCCCCCCTCCAGGCGGGAACTCAACCCCCTTCTTTGCCCCGATAGCTCCTTATCCATCCCGCTTCCCGGGCTTGGAGTCTTCGGAGCCGGGCAGCCTTGGAGCCGGGGGTGTGTCGGCGCCGATAGTCTCGGGTACTTTGGCGCAGACGCTCCCCTCGAGTCTGTCAGGTCCATTTTCGTCGGATCTGAGCTCTCGAAGCCGAGGGCTGAGCTTCGTATCCGGGGGTATCAGTATGCCTTCTGCTCCGTCCAGGTTGGAGCATGCCACTCCCTCGGATCCGATCGCTTCGGCACCGGCCCCGATCCATCCATCAGATCCGAGTGAGGGTCTGCTTTTGGATCCTAGAGAGAGCAGCTTTCCCTCGGCGTTCGATGTGGTGGAGAGGGCTCTGTCGAGAGATTCCAGGCCCCTGGCCCTTGCCACGGCTCCACTCTGCACTCCTTCTCTGTTGGGCCCCATTTCCATTACCCGGCCCCAGGGACAGCCTGTTTTGACGTCCCAGGTTGTTCCTTTGGAACAAGACGTTGCTGGTGAGATGACCTCTGACAGCCCCCCCCCCCGAGGAGGTTTCTCACAAGCGAAAGTGCAAGAGGAAGCACCTGGACTCCCCCGAGTCCCTGACTGAGGACACAGATTTGGAGGAAGGGGAAGGCTCCCCAAGATCACCCCCCGAAGATGTCTCTTTTGGTGACATCATGGAGATGCTCAGGATAAGGGGTGGGTGGTCTGCCCCAAAGCCTACCTCGGACGAATCCGTGTTTCTGGAGGCATTTGAAGCAGGCCTGTCTACCTCTTGGGTGTCCCCTCTGGCCGACCCCCTGGTAGATTTGATTACTACCAGGGCATGGAAGGAGCCAGAAACTGTGGAGCCAGTCCCCAAGTGTCCAGACAAAATTCTTAGCCCCCCCTCCAAGTCCCATTGGAGTAAGGGTCCCCCTGTAGATGCCATGTTGGTGGCGGCCACCAAGAGGGAACTAGCTCAGGAGAGTCCCTCGGTCCACCCCCCGAGCAAGGAGTGTCGGTCAATGGACCGTTTAGGGAAGCGGGTTTTTAGTTCAGCTACCTTCTCTGTGAGGTTGCTGAACTACATGGCACATGTTCTTAGACTGCAGCGGGACCTTAGCAAAGAATACGCTGCGTCGCCCCCCGAGTCTGTCGGCGGAGGACAAACAGTAGCACTCCACCCGGATGGCCACTCTCCGATCTATATCTAACACCTCTATGCGGCTTCTGTCCCATGCCACGGAAGGAGCCGCTAGAGCCAGCAGAGCGGGCCTCGTCATGAGGCATCAGGCCTGGCTCCTTCACTGTAATTTCGCTGAGACCTTCAAGGCATCTTTCGCTAATGCCCCTTTTGATGGTTCTGCCCTTTTTGGAAAAACCATTTGCGATACTTTGGTCCAGAGCGAGAATGACTGGAAGACGTCTGCCATCGGAGTCCGCTTCTGTGCTCCCCAGAGGTCCTTTTCCAAGAGCCAAAAGGGACAGAAGAAGATGTGGTTCCGGAAGTCGCAACAGTCCCGTCCCGGACTCCCAGCCCTTCCGCGGCAGAGGAGGGCAGGGTGGACACCGCCCTAGAGGCAGAGGGGGCCCGAGGAACCTTTCTCGGACCAACTCACGCAACACCCCTGAGGCATTGACCAACTGCTCCACTCTGGAGGCAGTCGGGGGGGCGTTTCTCGAAGCACCTAGCAGCTTGGGAGTCCATCACGACAGACTGCTGGGTGCTTCGCATCATATGCAGAGGATATCAGATCCCCTTTTCTCTTTACCCACGCAGCCCCAGATACCTCCCCAATGTCTCACCCAATCAGAGGGAGGCTGCAGCAACGGAAATCCAACAGTTGCTGGAAAACAGAGCCATCCAACATGTTCCCCCAGACCAGTGCGGGTCGGGTTTTTACTCCAGGTTCTTCTTGGTGCCAAAAAAGATGGGGGACTTAAGACCAATCCTCGACCTCTCCCCCCTGAACCTGTCAGTAAACAAAGAGAAGTTCCGCATGGTCACCCTTCAATCCATTCTCCCCCTCTTGCGGGAGAACGACTGGATGTGCTCTGTAGACCTCAAGGATGCGTATTACCACATTCTGATGGACAGGCGGTTTAGAAGGTTCCTCCACTTCTGGCTAGGAGCCAGTCATTACCAATTCAGGGTCCTCCCCTTTGGTCTCACCACAGCCCCCAGGGTGTTCACCAAAGTGTTAGCAGTGATAGCGGCCCACCTGAGGCTCCAGGGAATTCAGGTTTTCCCATACCTGGACGACTAGCTCCTGACCACCCCAACAAGGCATCTACTCTGCGCAGCCAGAAACTACTTTCTTCGTCTAGCCCACCCGGCTGGGGATCACTATCAACATAGAGAAGTAGTCTCTTGCCCCGTCTCAGACCATAGACTTCATAATGGCCAGATTAAACACAAACAAGCTCCTAGCCTTTTTGACTATGGACCGGCTACGAATCCTGAGGCTACATGTGCGGGCCATCATACAATCCCCAGCTCCTCCGGCAGAATTGGTCCAGAGGGCTCTAGGTTCAATGGCGGCGGCAATCAATCTATTACCAATGGCGTGTTTGAACATGAGGGTCTTACAGTGGACCGTCCAAGTCCAGTGGTCCTTTCTTCAATATTCTCTCAGCCACCCCATTCCCCTCAGCAGGGCTTGCAAGAGGGCCCTCTTATGGTGGCTCCAATCTCCGGACCTTCAGGAAGGACACCCCTTTTCTATGGCCCCTCCCCTAGCCACTGTGACCACGGACGCCTCCCGCCTCGGGGGGGGGGCATTGTTAGGGCAGGACAGTCCAAGGCACGTGGGACCTCACTGAGACTTCATTGCATATCAATGTCCTAGAGATGAGGGCAGTGCTGTTGGCATTGCAAGCACTTCAGGACCCGATTGCGATTCAGATGGACAACATGTCTGTTGTCTGGTACATCAACAAACAAGGAGGAACCAGGTCTTACCCACTCTGTCGAGAGGCCATGAGGATGTGGGAATGGGCGATCTCCACCAACCGTTTTCTCATAGCAATGCACATTCGGGGCAGTCCAACATCCTAGCAGCAGACTAAGTCGCACCATCCTGTTACCATACGAGTGGTTTCTGAATCTCAAGGTAGCGAATCGGATTTTCTCTGAATGGGATCAACCCTGTTGCGATCTCTTCGCCTCTCCCTCGAACACAAAATGTTACGACTACTTCGCTCTCATTCCCCCTTCTGGGGAATCTCCGAGAGACACTCTGGTGCATGCTTGGCCTCCCGGTCTACTTTATGCTTACCCTCCTCTTCCTCTGATGCTAAAGTTTCTGCAGTAAGCCAGTCGGTTGTGGAGCAGGATAATCCTCATTGCCCCATTCTGGCCTCATCAAGCCTGGTTCCCTTACCTTTGGTCTCATCTGGTGAATCCTCCTTGGATTCTGGATCCCCTTCCGGATCCAATATCCCACCCCCTAGATCTACCAGTCCCGAACCTGGACAATCTCAAGCTCACAGCTTGGCTGCTCCAGTTCCACTCGTATCTAGGACTCCCGGTATCTCTTCCCCTGTTAAAGCTATCCTAGTAGCAGCGCACAAGCCTTCTACTAGAAAGATCTAGCAGCAAATGGAAGCATTTCTCCATTTGGGCGGAACGTCGAAATTTGGATCCTTTCACAGCTCCTTTACCCGCTGTATTAGACTTCCTGTCAGGGCTGTTTCATCAGGGACCTAGCTCCTCCACAGTCAAGGTTCAACTAGCAGCTATCTCATTATCACGTGGGAAATGAACTGGGCCCTTTGATCACCACAAAATTGTGTAAGACCTTTCTGAAGGGCACCTTTCTGCTCAGACCTCCAGTGAAGGATGTTGTCCCTCCTTGGGATTTAACGCTGGTGCTTCAGGCCTTGACAGCTCCCCCGTTTGAGCCTGCAGCTTCAGTAGATCTTAAATTCTTGTCATGGAAAACGGCCTTTCTTGTCGCTATCACCTCGGCTTGAAGGGTCTCTGAACTACAAGCCCTCTGTGTAAAACCCCCATACTTGACTTTTCACAAGGATAGAGTTTACCTCAGGACCAATCCCTCTTCCAAAAATTGCAGTCTGAGTCTAATATTAATCAGTCCATTAACCTACCAGTCTTTTTTCCTAATTACCTAAACAAAGGGGAATACAAATTACACTCACTGGATGTGCATAGACACCTTTGCTTCTACATCCACAGGCCATCTGGTCATAGGCAATCTGACCAGTTGTTCATCTCCTTTGCCAAATTTAACTTGGGTAAATCTGTGTCTAAAGTCACGCTGTCTAGATGTATTTCACAGTGCATCCTTTTAGCATATGAAAGTTCGGGCAGGCCCGCACCTCAGGGAGTCCATGCCCACTCTACTCGATCTATTTCTACCTCTGCGGCCTTTAGAGTTAGTCTCTTTGGATGATATTTGCTCGGCACCCACTTGGGCCTCATTTCATACCTTTGTCAGTCACTATGAATTGGACATTATCTCCAGAGGGAGAGCATCCTATGGCTCTGCAGTGCTCCGGAACATCCTTCCCTGAAGGCCGCCCAAGGTTCAGGTAGCTGGGGACTCTGTCCCATAGGTTGCTGCACAAATTAAGTTAACTACTTCAGATTAAGAAGTTATGTACTCACCATAACGTTCCATCTGAGTAGGTAAACTTCATTTGTCAGCAACCGTCCCTCCCTCCTGCCCCCTCACCTTCGGATGTTTTTTCATACTCAGGTTTACACGGTGTGTTACCTAAGTTTTATATGAGAATAATTATCTTCAAGCAGTATCTGCTTTTGGGCAAACTCGATCTGAGGTCATTCGGGGCTGGCAGGGGATTATGGATAGGGGAGGAGCTTGGAGCTCGGATCTAAGCCGTTGAAAACTGCCGGCTCGGATCCGAAGTCGGATCCAATTCCCATAGGTTGCTGACAAATGAAGTTTACCTACTCAAATGGAACGTTATGGTGAGTACATAACTTCTTATTAATTCCCTACTTCCCATAGCATCCCAAGTAACCAGGCACTCCATTAAGTGCAGTTGTGATGCCGTGGAAGCCTCATCTAAATCAGCTCCTTCAGGCTCAGTATTAAGGTGATATTCCTAGGTAAGGCTTCAACCTCTCTGTATGGATGTTCAGACAAAATTACTGGATGCACCCTTGGACAATAAGGCCCTCTTTGGACAGGCTTCTGCTGAGCTCCTTAAATCCCTTAAAAGGAGAAAGAATTACAGAACCTCAAACATCTTCTGCTATCCCCTATTCCTACATACCACAGGAATTACACACACAGGCAGTCCTTTCACTCAGCCCCTCCATCTAAGGGATGTAGACAGCCCAGAAAAAGTTCTACTCCCAGGTTTCCCACCAGCTCCTCCACGACATCCTTTCCGAGTCGGTCTGACCAATCCAGACCACCTCCACTGTGACTCACCTCATTTGCATCCAGAAACATCCTTATCCCCTTAGCCTCACTCTCCCCACCCTTCTGGTGGAGTAAAACTGCAGAACAATAGCTACTCTCCATCATTCATAGAGGATATTTCATGAGCTGGTGGATGCTTCCACCTTTTCAAGGTATCCCTCAACCACCAAAAAAACAAATCCACCTATTCCCAGCCATCGTTCAACAACTCCTAACTCAGGGCACCATAGAACAGGTGCCTACACCATAAAGAAACACAGGCTTTTAATCCAGAATGTTTCTTGTACCGAGAAAAGATGGGCCTTGGAGGCCAATCCTAGACCTGTCCTCCTTAAACCTCTTCCTCCATGTTCCCAGTTTTAGAATGGTCACCTTACCCCTTCTCTTGCCACTAATTCCCCCCCAGGCATTCATGGTAGCCCTGGACCTGAAGGATGCCTATCTCCACATTCCTATCCATCCAAATTACAGGAAATTCCTCAGATTTGCAATAGGCTCCTGTCATTTTCAGTTCTCTACCTTGCCCTTTGGTCTCTCCACTGTTCCTCGAGTGTTTACAAAATGCCCATCCCTCTTCATTGCTCACTGCAGGACCCAGGGTATATGGATATACTCATACCTAGATGACCTGCTCATCCTGCACCAAGACTACCAAGATGATGTTCGTGTTTCACTCTTGCAGTCATCACATTTGGGTTATCTGCTTGCAGTAGCCCTTAGCCTAATTCTTAATGTCTTGGGTCTTGCGTCGGTTGCTGTGTCATTTTCCATGATGTCAGGTGGTCAGGGGTATAAAGCATGCAGCCGACACCATTACATCAGTCTTTCTTGCCGTGCGGTTCCCAAAGCAGAAACAGTTTGCAAGTGCCGGTCAGCCGACTCCTGAAATTTTCGTTTTCGAGTTTCAGAACCAAAGTCTTCAACTAAAGCTAAGTACCCCATTGGGCAAACCTTTTCTTGCTCTAAATTGATGTCAGTAAAAGTCAATAATTGCATTTCTTGTGGAAAGCAAATAACTCAAAGATTTTCATTCGAACTGTATTCCTTGCCTAGGCCCTGACCACGACTTACCTCGCTGTTGGTTTTGTGCCTTATTTAATCAACAAACTATTTGTCATGGGTATATTTACGCTTCTAAATATAGTATCAAACCACCATTTCCTGTACTCCATAATTAATTAACCAAATTAAAAACCTAAATAATGATAATAACAAATAAATAATAAAAAAAATATACAATTTTTTTTTAATTATTGTAAAAAAAACACCTAATGTGTTGGTGGCACTACCTGATCAATGCCCATAAAGCTAAAACTATGGCCAGGGGTTAATATTCACATGCTTAGCTAAGGCATTTTCCAACAGTTTTTTTTTGGCATAAATGTGTTTTGTACACCCCTTTAATTTAATTCACGGTCATTCCAATCAAAAAAAAACATGGGGCATTACACTGGGCAGAGATATATACAACTGATTTGGAATCACAATCATCTATAAATGATAGGGTGCTTAACATTTCCTGATCTTGAAAAAAACTGCCTGGTGTGATAAACTTACACATTTTAAAAGGACCCCTTAGATCTACCCATCTCGGACAATCTGACATGACATGTTAGTAATTCATCTGGTTCCTTTCCCCTTCCTTCCTCTTCCTCTTTTATAAATGGCAATATCAGTCAATCATCAGTTTATCAATCAGGTTGGGAGAGTTGATTACCAGAGGCCAGTTCTTTAACACAGAAGCCCATATCAGGGAATTATATAAAAAATTGTAGATTAATAAAACTCAGATCGATCCCCTTCCCATATCATCCTGGATGGCACATTCATTAATTACAATTGTCATTAGTTGTTGTCAACATCAGTTCTTCTTGATAGAGGTCTGTAGATGCCTCTTATCTTAGTTCTTTATATGATGGTATTAATTATGTTATTAACCAGTATTGTCTCAAAATATCCTCGAATCAAAAAAAAACTTTTTTTCATTAATTGAATCATTTCACACATCCTTCCTGCTAGTATGTGCTGCCTGCGTTGCAGCTTATTTTTTTTTAACAATGGACTTTTTTGTTTTGGAGGAAATATTAGGTGCTGTAGGTTGGCTTTCTGTAAATATTAGGCGATAAATAAATATTAGGGCATCTTCATAATTTAACATATCATTTCTTTAATCCAAGCTAGAAGAAAAATTGTGTTCGGGTTGCCAAAAATTCACAAATCAAAAAAATATCCCCTATAGAGCTTTAATTGATGGTAGGTCATCCATGGCTGGCGTATTTGTGTTATAGATAACATTTAATTTTTTTGTCTAATATGTTAAAGAGATCCTACTATTTGTAAGGATTCATGGTCCTTTTTTTTTGACATTAATATATAAAAAATGATTTGGTTTTTTGAATTGACAATCGATGTTATTATCGCATACACATCATCCACACAATGAGAGGCTTGAGTGGATTGAACTTTTCTTCAAAAGACATAGAGCACCCCATACTGATATTGAAGTTGCTACTGTTCTTTTTTTTGACTTTTTTCTTTGTACTTTTTTTTTTTTTTGACCAACAGTTTTATTTACAAAAGCAGTTAGTGGCTACTCCCATGTGGGGTTTTCAGAGCTGAGGGGCTTTATTTTTTTGGCTTTGGAAAAGCGATACTACACCAGAATCTTGGATGACATTTTTTTTTTTTTAATAATTGATGAAGAGCTTGGAAGCCAATTATTTGGATGTAAATTAGTGAAAGATGTTGATAAAGGCATTTATATTTTAAGAAATTTACAGAAAACCAACTTATTCATTCCTTCCTGCACTACAGTAGTTATCATCCATCATCCAAAAAAAAAAAAGTCCATTGTTATAAGGTGCAGCAGGAAGGATGGGGACCACCGGATGATTTCATGATTTCAGAAAGAAAATGAAAGATTTATTTTGAATCGAGGGATACCCGACACAGATAATAATTCATTGGTTAATAATCTCATAAATATAAAACGACTAAAAGACAGACCACATTTATGACACTGTGTTGACACCTGTAATTAATGAATGTACCATCAGGATATGATATGGAAGAAGCACACTGGGACCAATGAAAAATTTTTTAGTTTTATTTTATTACATTATATACTTTATATGATATATGGGCTATGGTTAAAAGAACTGGAACTGGCCTCTGGTAATCCAACTCCTATTGGATTTGCTGAAACCTGGAAAGCCATTGACTATTTATAAAAGAGGAAGGAACCTATTACATATGAATTCTAACATGTCTAATTTGTGAGTCGCAATTGTGATCCTTGGGTGCTTTTGTGGCCTGTGTGTGTTTTTCTTGTCACCAGGTTGTTAAGCAGTTTTTTCAAGATCAGAAAGCACCTTATTTATCATAAGATTTCTTGTGATTCCAAATCAGTTGAATATCCCATGCCCCAACAATTTTGCTTGGAACATGTTTTTCAGTGTTAAAGGAATAAAAATTAAATACAAAAAAGGAAAACATTTCAATGCCTATGTTAAAAAAACCTCTGTTGGAAATAGAATAACATAAACATGATATTTTATGGCTGTACATGCCTGGCCCGGTTCTAGGTCCACCAGGTTTTCCTATTAGAAAATGTAAGGGCTTCTTTAATTCTTCTAGCTGTGATGATTGCATAATTGACACCTGGTTCAAAATCTTTAATATATCTTGTATTTTAAAAATATAAGTATAATAAAGTGAAATTTGTTTTTTTTGAATATGCTATGTTGTGTTTTGATTTTGCATGGCGATTTTATTATAGGAGTTATTTATATATTTTATTGTTTATTATATTTATTTTGTTTTTATTTTTTATTTTATTTAATTATTTGTTTAATTATTTTAATTGGGTTAGAAATACTGGTACTTTACTATTTTTGGTTGATGGTATAAAGTTATTTTTGATTGCTGATGTTGTTTTTTTTTTGGTTTCGGGCGTTCTTTCCTAAGTTTTTATAAAAAGAATATTTATGTAAAATAAATTTGATGCTTAAAAAAGGAGATTGCCGTTTATAAGCCTGCCTCTAGCCTTTTTTGTCTGTTTTCTGCCTGCTAACCTTTGTTTGGCTTCTAAATATTTTGGTACTCTGTTCAATTACCCAGATATGGCTTTTGTAAGTCACCTGACTACCGACATTTAAAAAAAACCGCAAAGATAAAGACCGAGACAGGCCGCCTAGGTCCGAAGCTGCCAACAACGCTTCTCCTAAGCTAGTCGCCAGTTCGCCGGTACTCAGTGAGGCGCTTTTGCAGCCCCTTATACCCACTACTTCAGATTCGCAGACCTCTACTGAGACCCATTAGGAGTCCTGTATGCCGCGAGATGCTTCAACTGTGGAACCTGCGGTTGTCTCTACCTTGGATGGGTCCGGAGCCACTGTGCAGCTTACCTGCTTCTGAGGGTGTATTCAGGCTTACTGACTTGCATATTAAACCGATGCCTCCTTCTTCTTCAAGGCCTAAAACTCGATCCATGCCTAGAAAACCGATGCCCAGGCCGCATGGTCAGGCCTCTATGCCTAAAAAACAAATAAGAATGGCTGAAGACCTTATTACTTTAATCAGGGGAAGCCAACCTCCCCCCCCCATAAGAGACCTAGGACTGAATTTGCTTATGATTCTTCTGATTAGGATTCTGAAATTTCTGTTTCCTCTGATGACCAGGATTTACCCTTATCTACCTATGAGGATTCTGATGCAGAGGACTCTATTCCCTCTGCTTCCCCTCCAGAGGATTTCTCTTTTAGTGAAATCTTGCATACTCTTAGGGAGCATTTTTGCTGGTAAAGCCAAGATTACTCTGATTCTAAAAAGAGGCTTATGGATTTCTTACTCCTGCCCCAACACAGGCCTTTAGCTATCTCCCCTGTACTGGACATTGTTGTTGATGCCTTTTCGGAATCTAGCTTGGCCCCTGACTCCTTACCTCCTGCTACCAGAAAACCAGATGGATATTACAGGGTTCCTGACTCTCAAGTTCCTCTCTAAAAATCCTACTGCGGATCCTGAGACCATTTCACAGGGACCCAAGGGCATTAAGGCTGCTACTGCGAAAAATCCTACCCCCTCTTATAAAGATTCCAGGGCGCTGTATAGGTGGGTAAGAAGGTATACACTTCTGCAACCTTGGCCATTAGGGCCTTAAACTCCCAGTTTCATATGTTAAAGTATCAGCAGCATATTACTGGATTGCTTAAACAGAAAATGTTGTTGATTCCTGACTGTGCTGAAAATAAGGATTTACAGAATTTAATGCATTCTGCTTAACAAGTTGGAAACATACTTTGCAGTGTGGTTTTGATTCACTAGAGGCATCTTGCAGGGCTGCTGTCATTGAGTCTGTACTTAGAAGGCATGCTTGGCTTAAGGAGCAATTTTTGCCAGATCATGTTAAAGTTAAATTGCTGTATGCTCCCTTAAACCAAGACCGCCTGTTTGGCAGCAAAGCAGAAGTACTCAAAAAGATGGAGGAAAAGCTAAATCTATGCAAACTGTTAAACATTTTCTGCAAGTACTGCCTCCAAGATTTAGTAGGCATTGGCCCCCTAAGAATTTGTCCTTTCCTGCCTCTTCCAGGCCTTCTCAGTCCAAACCCAGAACCAGCAGAACACCCAGGCTTCAGTCCCAGGGTACACACAGGACTAAGCAGTGGGGGGGCTCCCTTCCAAAGCAGGGAGTAGTAAGTCTCCCCCCTGTGGTAAACTGTCTCAATGACTTAACTTTAAAACTTCCAAGCCCTTCTCAACTGACTGCTCCTTTAGGGGGAAAGATTGCTCTGCAGGCAAAAAAACTGGGAACTCATTACCCAGGACAAATGGGTTTTAAATGTAGTTTCCCAAGGATACAGATTCCACTTCCACATTTTACCAACCCCAAACGGTTGGCCAGATCTACCCCCAAATCAGTGGGCAGAGGCTCAAAAGCAAGTTTTCTCTCTCAAGTATAAGGGCTATTCAAACTGTCCCAGAAGAGGAAAGGGGACAAGGTTTGTACTCAAGACTTTTCCTGGTGCCCAGAAAAGACCACTCCTGGCGTCCTATCCTGGATTTCTCTATCCTAAACACTTTTTTGATGATCCCAAAATTCAAGATGCAAACTCTTCACCATTTGCTTCCTATGCTAGGCAAGGCTGCCTGGTTGGCAACACTGGATTTAAAGGAAGCCTTACCCGCACATCCCAATCAGAGAATTGTGCAGAAGATACCTACGCTTCAAAGCAGGCTTTTCATGCATTATCAGTTCTCTGCACTGCCTTTTGGCTTATCTGCTGCACCCAGGGTATTCACAAAGTGCCTAGCTCCAGTTATTGCATTTTGCAGGCAAAGAAATATTCAAATATACCCATACCTGGACTATTGTCTAAGAACTCCAGGACATGCTATTGAATCATCTGGCGTTTGTACAAAAGGTGCTGACTTCTCTGGGTACACCATAAACGAAAAGAAATCACATCTTGTACCCTGCCAAAAAATTGTATTCCTAGGGGCAAGCTCGAACACAACTTCCCAGATGGCTTTCCTCACGCCAGAGAAACAAGTTCATTTGACAGCTTACTTTGAACTAATGGCCACAAAGACCCTGCTATCTGCAAGACAAATAATGCAAGCCTTGGGGTGCATGGCCTCCTGCATTCTCCTAATTCCATATGCAAGACTGCATATGAGAAAACTACAGTGGTATCTAAAAAGCATATGGTGTCAACATTCTCAGGATCTAGAAGCAATGATTCCTATCATACCTTGCCTACAGTTAGTTCCTTTGGTGGGCAGAGGCTTGCCACCAAACCAAGGGACTGCCATTCACTGTACCCCCTGCCACCCAAACTCTAACAGACGCATAAGACTATGCATGGGGGGCCCACTTGGCAGGGAAGTGCATTCAGAGCAAATGGAACCCAAGTCAAATGCACCTGCATATCAGTCCAAAAGAAATGTTAGCTGTACAGAATGCTCTTTCAGCCTTCAAGGACCACATTCTTCCAGGACAATTGATGGTAAAGACGGACAACACCACTGTTATGTGGTACATAAACAAGTAGGGTTGAACCCACTCATACCCTCTCTGCAGACTAGCTATGTCTCTGTGGAACACAGCCTTGAGCTACCAAGTGCACCTAGAAGCTTAGTTCCTGCCAGGAAAGCTAAATACACTGGCAGACGAACTAAGCAGAAATCTCATGGACCCACACAATTGGAAACTGGAACCAAAGACATTCAACATGTTAAACAAATGGGGGAGCCCAGAGATAGACCTGTTTGCCTTCCCCCATAACTAACAATTGGGCAAATTCTGCACAAGGACTCTCCATAAACAAGCTTGGAATGTGGATGCCCTGTCCTTCACCTGGAAAAATCTATCAGTTTATGCCTTTCCTCCTCTGCCTCTCCTCTGCAAGGTACTGCTAAAGATCAAACAGGACAAACCAAGGACAATACTGATTGCACCAGACTGGCCACGCCAGCACTGGTACCCCCTCTTGCACAGTGTCATTGCTGGCACCATGGCACCTGCCTCAGACCCCCCTACCCTGCTGTCCCAGCAAGAGGGCCAGATTCTGCACCCTCAGCTTCAAACCCTGAACCTGGCAGCCTGGCTGATTACCTGATCTCTCCTTTACCATCCTTCAGTAAGCAAGTGTTGGTTATCATTCTGGAGGCAAGGAGGCCTAGTACTAGAAAATCTTTTGCTGAAAAATGGAAAAGATTCTGTTCCTGGAACTAAACTCAGGGGATGGGCACAGCAGAGCCCAATTTACCTGATGTTCTTCAGTACTTAACTGAGATGCTTCACAAGGGCCTTTTCTTTTCGTCCATTAGAATTCATGCCTCAGCCGTTTCAGCTCATTACAACACAGAACCCACCCCTCTTCTGTCATCCACTGCTCAAGCAGTTCCTCAGAGGGGCCAAAAACGTAAGACCACCCAGGAAAGCCCCAACTCCAGCCTGGGACCCTAACTTTGTATTGGAAAAACTCACTCTACCTCATTTTGAGCCAGCTGCAAATGCAGAGTTGAAATTCCTTTCTTGGAAAACAGCCTTCCTTTTAGCCATCACTTCAGCAAGAAGGGTGTCTGAAATACAGGCCCTTATGGCAGTGGAGCCTTTCATCATCTTTCATGCGGACAGGGTATCCCTCAGGACCAATCCCTCCTTCTTGCCCAAGGAGTATCCAGTGTGGCTCTTAATCAGTCCATTCATTTGCCAACATCCACAGAACAAAGGGGAAACGTATACTGCACTCCCTAGATGTGCACAGACAACTTAGATTTTACTTGGACAGGACTAAACCTCTCAGGAAATCTGAACAGCTGTTGGTATCATTTGCTGCAGGGGCAGAGGGGAAGGCCATTTCAAAGCAAACCATTTCTAAATGGGTAGGCCATTGCATTCATGTCTGCTATAAGCTCCATGGAAAACCTATCCCACAGGGGGATAAGACCACATTCAACCAGGGCTGCATCTACATCTACAGCCCTTTTTAGAGGTGTCCCTATCAGGGACATCCTAGAAGCTGCTACTTGGAGTTCTGTACATACTTTCACCTAGCATTACCATTTGCCAATTTTCTCTAAATCCAGAGCTGGCTTTGCCACTGCAGTCTTGCAGGGCCTTATAGCTGGTCCTAATGCTATCTAATTTCCTCCTCCCATCCTTAGCTTTGGGAATCTACCCAAATGTGACTGCAACAGTGAAACACGAACATAGTACAGTTGTCTACACTTACATAAATGTAGATGTTCGTGTAGTCACTTTTGCAGTCTTGGTTACCCTCCCTCTAGTCCCCTTACTACTTTTGGCTGTACCTCTATTCCTATTTACTATGCTTAAAGCTTTTTGGTGTATTTGCTTTTTTGTTGGGGGTGTAACCTTGTATGTGTGTGTGTGTGTGTGTGTGTTTGTATGTATATATATATATATATATATATATATATATATATATATATATATATATATATATATAATTGCTTCCCATTAGGGGGCACCTGAAGTCTGGTGCAAGAAAAACTGATGTAATGGCGTCAGCTGCATACTTTATACCACTGACTACCTGACATCATGGAAGATGAGACAGCAACCAACACAGGACCCCAAGACTTGGATAATCAGGCCGACTGATGGATAGGTAACCCAAATGTGATGACTGCAACAGTGAATACACTCAAACATCTACATTTAT
Source organism: Protopterus annectens (assembly GCF_019279795.1). Classification (NCBI taxonomy): domain Eukaryota; kingdom Metazoa; phylum Chordata; order Ceratodontiformes; family Protopteridae; genus Protopterus; species Protopterus annectens. The sequence continues at coordinate 1,504,803,767 of NC_056741.1, forward strand.
GGTAAGTATACAGAACTGTACTTTCTACTACTTCACCTACAACAGGTGTCTTCCACCCTAACTCAATTAGGGTTCACCCTAAGTTTTGCAAAATCACACCTGACCCCCTCACAAGATTTGGTTTCCTTGGGATGCAGGATCAGATTAGACAGCATGAAAGTCTTCATTGCAGACCAAAGGATCAAGAACCTTTGCATATACTTGAGTCAGATCCTTACCCACTCCTCCTTGACGGCAATGGAATTCCTGAGAATGCTAGGGCACATGGCATTCCCTCATTCCCATGTTACCTCTGGCAAGACTCCACATGTGCAGAATCCAATGGGTCTTGAAAAACCTATGGTGCTAACACTCCCAGCCCATGGACTCTCCTCTTCCACTGTTTCTGTGCTTAAAAAAGGAAATTCGGTGCTGGGTCTTAGCACTTCAACTCAACCTAGGAACCCACCTTCTACTCCCAGCCCCACAACAATAGGTCTCCACAGATGCGTCAGACCTGGGGTGGGGTGCAGTGCTCCAAACAAACCAACAATTCTCAGTTCAAGGCACATGGTCCACTTAAAGGCAAAAAGACCACATCGACATCAAAGAAATATGAGGCATTGTTATTAGCCCTTTTAACATTCAAACTCACTATCCTGCCAGGAATCCTGAAAGTAATCGGACAAGTATGACTGTCCTGTGGTACATCAACAAGCAAGGGGGGACCAGGTCCTACCCCCTATGCAGCCTGGCCATCCAGATTTGATACTTAGCAGCCTCTCTCCAGGTCCATCTGGTAGCAGTGTATATCCCCTCAACAGAGAATGTTATGGCATACAAACTCAGCAGAACCTCTGCTCCCTCTCACAAATGGATGCTTCAGAGAGAGGTCTTCCTGGACCTGATACACAGGTGTGGGGTATTCCACAAGCAGATCTTTGCCTCCCCCCAGAACAAGCAGATGCCCAGCTTCTGCACAAGGGATCCACATCTGCAAGCTTGGAAAGTGGACGCATTCTCCTTTTGTTGTGAGGCAATGTACATTTACACCTTCCCACCTTTCACACTAATTCAGAAAGTCCTCCTGAAAATTCAGGAGGACAAACCCAAAAAACCTACTTGTGACCCCATTTTGGCCAAGACAGCATTGGTTCCCCCTCCTGCACTTACTAGCCAAGGGCAATCACCACAGGTTACCTCACCAGTTAGACCTGCTCACACAGGACAAGGGATCCCTACTTCACCCACAGGTGAACAACCTGAAATTGACCTTCTGGTTGATAGGATTCTAATTCCTTACAGAGCCTATATTCATAGGATGTACTCAGTGTTCTGCAGGAGGCTAGAAAACCTAGTACTAGAAGAAACTATGTATTAAAGTGGAACAGATTCTCCAAGTGGTGCCAAAGGAATAACCAGGATCCTCGTACAGCTCCGATACCTTTGGTCCTATCCTGTTTGTGTGAACTACTCCATTCAGGACTTATTCTTCAGTCAAAGTCCACTTGTCTGCCATTTCTGCCTGTCTGCCTATTACACTCACTCTGGCATCCAGGCGGGAAGTAAAGCTTTTTCTGAAAGGAGTTCTGCACATCAGACCCCCCCCCCCCCCAGGAGAGCCATTCCCCCTCTTTGGGATTTTTGTTCTAGGAAAACTAACCTTGCCTCCTTTTGAACCAGCTCACTCAATTTCCCTGAAACTATGCACCCTGAAAACAGTTCTGTTAGTGGCCCTTACCTCCACCAGGAAGGTCTCAGAAATGCAGGCTCTTATGGCCACCTCTCCCCACCTTATTTTCCACAAGGACAGAGTGGCTTTCAGGACCTTGGGCTTCCTTCATGCCCAAGGTAGTTAATGAACTTTCATTGAATCGAGCCATTAACCTACCAGTTTTCTACCCTCATCCACAAAACTCCTCAGAGAGGGACTCTACATTCCCTGGATGTACACAGACAACTCTGATATTACTTGGACAAAACGAAGTCCATTAGGAAATTGACCAATTATTCATTTCTTTGCATCCAAGAGCCCTAGGGAAGGCTGTCTCAGAACAGACCCATTTCCTCCTGGATCTCCAAATCCATTTCTTTGTGCCACTCCCATCAAGGGAAATCCTTCCAAGGCCATGTTAAACCTCGCTCTACCAGGGCAGCTGCCTCCTCTACTGCTTTTTTCAAAGGCATGAATTTCACCTCCATCTCAGAAGCAGCCACTTGGACCTCAGTACACAACTTTGCCAAGCACTACAAGCTGGATATGGCCTTTCGAGCAAGAGCAGGCTTTGCCAGGTCTATCCTCCAGGGCTTGGTTGATCAAGGAAACCATTCCTCCACCCAGGTTCATACTTAAAGCTCTGGCACTCTCCCTACTGTTACGAATACTGCAACTTGAGAATAGGACACAATAGTTATGTAAGAATGTACCATTACCTTAGATGTCCTTCTCTTCCATGTTGCAGTATTCAGTCCCACCCACCTACTCCGTGTCTTCCTAACCAGGACTCCATGGCCTTCCTGTGGGGACATAGTCATTATCTTCCCCAGTCTCAACTCTCCTCCACACAGTCAGCCTACTGCCTTGGGCCTTTCCTGTATGCAAGTCTAAGGGTCTCCCACTAGGACCCTCCTTTGCAGTCCATAGGAGCACTACTGTATTTGGCAAAACAGTTCTGATGAGGATACGTGCAGACGTCACTTTTATACACAATGTCGGTTTATGGTCCTGGTAAGGGACGTCACACGTATCCCCCCTGGAAAACGACTTTGGTATACTGGCCGGATGGCGGTGCTGCAGGCAGCAACTCCCTACTGTTATGAATACTGCAACATGGATGAGGACGACATCTAAGGTTATAGTAAGTTCTTACACAGCTATTCTTTCTCTTGGTAGAATCAACTTATCCCACTTGACCCTTGCTGTCTTCCCTCCCCTGATAAAGTCATTCAAGTCTCTCTTAATTGCTATCCACAACTTATCCTCCAGTTGATAAAAGTATGCCTTACCTGTGTATAAGACTAAAGGGACTAAAAACATTTAATGGCTTGTATCTTGGTATCCATATCCATATAACAAAACTTCCAGATCTGATGTTATCTTAGTCACAATTCGTAGGTACTAGGCTATTGGCCTAGGGTCTATATAAGCCTAGCCAAAAAGGTACCCTGGCTTTCGCCACCCAAGAATATTATTTTCTTGTGCCCCTGTCGAGCAGAGCCACAGAGGTGATCCCTGGGGTAAATTTCCTATTTCCCATCCAATCATCAAGATTTTTCTTGAAGAGTGCTAATGAGGAGCTTTGTTTGATATAGATAGGTAGTCTGTTCCAGAGTATGGGAAATCTCTGGGGCAGGAATCTATCCCTCCAGCATGTTCTGTTTATTGTGGTGACAAGCTTTAGGTCCCTAGAGTGTGTAGCTCGGAAGGATCGGGATTTCTTTAAGTGGAGCATGTCCAACAGCTCTGGGTTTGGCATAGCTTTGTATGTTAGGCAGAGATCGCCTCTGAGTAGGCGATGTGCGATGGAGTAAAGCTGGAGTTTTTTGAGGCGGTCTGCGTAGGGAGTTTGTTTGAGGCCGGTAATCCTCTTTGTGAGGTATTTCTGCAGCCTTTCCAGTTGTAGATGTTTTGTGAGGTACATAACAAAAGGGGTGTTGTACTCTATAATGAGTCTGAGTGACAAGTAGAGGGGAACAATGATCTGTTTTTTTTTTTTTCCTGGATGAGAAACCTTTTATGATGAGGTGTGACACATTGAAGGATTTCCTGACTACTGTGGTGATGTGATCATCAAAGATGAGACTGCTGTCCACCTGTGTCCCAATGTCTGTTATCACACTTTCTAGTCTTAGACTACCACCTCTGAGGTAGCTCATGGGTACAAAGCTTTTACCAAAGGGGATGACGATGCATTTTTTTGTTATTGAGCTTGAGGCCATGGATTTGACACCAGCCATCTGTCTCAATGAGGCCCTTTTGTAGGATGTCCACATCGTTAGAAGTTTGATTATGGCTCCTAGTTTGCAGTCATGTGCGAACTTCATTAGCCAAAGACCACCTCTGTTAGCCTGTACTTCAGAAAAGCAGATACCAAACAGGAGAGGACCCAGGACTGAACCCTATGGTACTCCACTTGTCTGAAGTCAGATTTGGAGTCTGCTACTTTCACAGTGTGGGTTCTGTCAGTGAGCCAGCTGGCAACCAGTGTTGTGACATAGGGATTTATACCTAGTTTAGTGAGTTTATCTATAATTCCAGAGTGGTTGATGGTGTCGAAAGCCTTTGCGAGATCTAGATAGGCTGTGTGAACCACCTTACCCTTGTCTACGGCATTGGTGACCGCTTCAAAGAAGTCTATCAGGTTTAGGAGACATGATCTGCATTTTACAAACCCGAACTGGTTGGGGTCTAGAGTTTGAAGATTACCAATGTCTTTGTTTATAAGTTTCATCATATGTTCCATGGCCTTGCAGACCAGGCTCATTAGGCTAATGAGGTGGTAGTTCCCGGGGTCCGTGGTGGCTCTCCCTTTGTGGAGTGGGATAACTGCCGCTGTGTGCCATTCAGTGGCCACAAAGCCTGATGTGAGGCTATGATTGAACATGGTGCTTAGGTGGGGTCCATTTCAATCTGTAGTTCATGTAGAACGCATCCTGAAATGTTGTCAGGTCCCATGGATGCTGTGTTCTTGGCTTTAGAGTGTGTGGTTTTTACCTGTGCAGCTGTGATTACAGGAACTTTGCATTCTTCCGGTATAGAGAATGGGCCCTTTAGGGGATGAGAGAGGGTTAAAGCTAGCTCTAAACCTATCTGCTAGGATGTTGGCAATGTCAGTTGGTTCTGTATATTTAGTGCCATTGTGCTGTAACTCAGAGCATATCTGAGTGTTGCCATTGAGATTCTTGACATAGCTACAGAATGCTTTGTGGTTGTCTTTAGAATCAGTTGATTTTGTTTTCGTAGCTAGCTTTGGAAGATCTTATGAGGGATCTCAGCTTCTTACTGAGGCTGACCAAGGGAGTTCCTCCAATCATGGGATTTTACTTTCTTTTGCAATATTCTTTCTTCTGTTGCAGTGTTCGTTTATGGCAGGGGACCACCAGATTGGCTTCCTTTTTTTGGAGAATAGCATCTTGGTTCTGTTAGGGATAGCACGATCCATGCACTCATGCAAGTGCTTATAAAGTGCATTTGTGTAGGATTCGGCAGTCGTACCTCTATTGTCCGTCTGCATGGGTGTCGTGAAGTTTGCCACTTCTATCTTAATCGTGAAGTTGGCTTTGGAGAAATTTTTTACGGTGGTTTGCCTAATGGGGGGGGGGGGGGGGGGATGTGGATGTCTAGAGTGATTAGCTTGTGATCGGATCTGACCAATGAGGAATTGATCTCTGGTGTTGAACACCAGTCGCCCATGTTGTTAATGACCAGATGTTCTTCGTGTTTCACTGTTGCTGTCATCACACTTTGGATGTCCTTCATGGATGCATCTGCAGTCATAACAAATGGGTTGTCCTGTCGTCAGGCAGCCCTTCGTTCGGCCGGATTCCAAAGTCTGGGTCCGGCTTCGGCTGATGTCGCACTTCACCCGACGTCATCTCTGCTGGTCTTCGGGTATAAAGGCATCAGCCGACGCCATTTTCCCCAGTCTTTCTTGCGCGTGCCGAAGCAGAAGCTGTTCGCAAGTGCCGGTCGGTCAGATCCAGAGATTACTACTACCGAATACTACTTCGAAGACTTCTAAAAGCTAAGTACCCCGTTGGGGACCCTTTCTTGCCTCAGCCGATGTCAGAAAAAGTCAATAACTGTTTAACTTGTGGGAAACAAATACCTCATAAAGATTTCCACTCTTACTGTTTGCCTTGCTTAGGCCCAGACCACGGCGTAGCAGCCTGTTCGCCTGTGCTTCCTTCAACCGACAACGCTTAGGCGTCGGGCGGAGGTTGCTGGACAGTTTTTCGGCGCAGATGTTGCGTACAGTATGCCGCCGGATCCTCCGACTACCCAAATTGTTAAAAACGCAAAGAAAAGACCGACACTCGCGGTCCGGTTTCGGCGAAACCACGGTTAAGCAAGCGAAGTGTCTCGGTTTCGCCGAAACCGAGAAAACTGGTCAATCTTCAGCCGAATCCATGACTACTACTGAGGCTCCTGCTACCTTACCTGAATCAGCCTCAGAAATTTTGCCTACAACTGTGGTTCCTACTGATCTATCAGACACCATCCCTTTGGATATCTCTACTCCAGCACATGGTGCTGCTAGGCCTCCTGCAGCCATGTCTATTAAGGCCTTTGCCAGGGCTAAAGCAACCAAATCAGCTAAATCAGTGCCTGTTAAACCATCCTCACTCAGGCCTACTTCTAGTTCTCAAATGCTTACTCTGGCAGAAGATTTAATATCCTTAATTAGGGGATCCCAATCTCAGCCAGACAGGGCCTCTCAGCCCCCAGAAAAGAGACCTAGAGCAGAGCCCCCCGAGCCTGTGTCCTCTGATGATTCTGCGGATGACTCAGACATTACAGACCAGCCAAAGGCTCCTTTTTCCAATTATGAAGATTCAGATGCTGAAGAATCCATTCCAGCTGCCTCTCCACCAGAGGAATTCTCCTTTGGGGAAACCTTACATGCCATGAGAGAACAATTCCAATGGCAGGGACAAGATTTCTCAGATTCAAGAAAAGGCTTAGGACTTTTCTGCACTTACCACAACATAGGCCCTTAGCTATACCTCCTGTCCTATCTGTTGTGGACGATGCATTTAATGATGTCTGCACTGCACCTGATTCTTTACCTCCAGCCCCTGCTAAACCAGATAGATTTTACAGGGTGCCAGACACTCATCACCACCTATACAAGGCCCCACTTGCAGACCCCCGAAACTATATCCCAGGGGCCTAAGGCAGTAGCCTCGACCACAGCAAAAAACCCTATTCCCTCTGAAAGGGAATCCAGGTCCTTAGAGAGATGGGGGAAAAAAGTCTACACCTCTGCTACTCTCTCAGCTAGAGCTTTAAACTGTCAGTTTCACATGATCCAATACCAAGAGTTTATGCTTGATCAGTTAATTAAAAGCTGTCCTCTGATGAATCTTTAGATAAGAAATATGTATTAGAAATGGTGAATAACATCCAACAGGTTAGTAACCATTCTTTAAAATGTGGCTATGATGCACTGGAGGCTTCATTTAGATCAGCCATGACTGGCACAGTGATAAGAAGGCATGCATGGTTGAAAGAACAGGTCTTGCCGGATCATGTTAAAGCTAAGCTATTGGATGCTCCTATAGATAAGGCCAGTCTATTTGGGGAACCTGCCCAGCAGGTAATGAAGAAAATGGAAGAGAAGGCAAAATCTGTACAAACAGTTAAAGATTTCCTACAGGTTCAGCCCCCAAGGTTTAGCAGGAACTGGCCTGCCAAAAATTGGTCCTTTCCTGACTCCACAAGATCACAAAGGGGCAGGAACAGACGCTCTAGGGGCAGAAATCAATCCAGAGGAGGTGCCGACAGAGGACGACAGTGCCAAGGCAATAACCGAGGCACAGACACAACCACTGCCACTGCAACAGGACAATCACAGTGACTTGGCTCTGACTCCGCCTACCAGGGAGCAAATAGCAGCACCATTAGGCGGAAAGTTAGCCTTATTCTCAAAAAATTGGCACTATATTACAAAAGACAAGTGGATTTTGCAAACCATAGACCAAGGCTACCGGTTCCACTTCCACACTTTACCAGTAAAAAGAGGAATGCCAAACCTGCCCCCAAATCAAAAAATAGAAGCCCTGCACCAGATAGCGGAATTAATAAAGATGAGAGCTGTGGAAAGGGTACCAATAACAGAACAGGGCAAAGGGTTATACTCCAGACTCTTCCTAGTTCCAAGAAAAGAGAAAAACTGGAGACCTATTCTCGACCTGTCCATCTTAAACACGTACATCATTGTCCCAAAATTCAAAATGCTGACCCTACAGCAACTTCTTCCCATGCTGGGCAAGGAGTGTTGGCTGGTAACTCTAGATCTCAAGGAGGCATACCTGCACGTCCCCATTCGACCAAATTGCAGAAGATACCTCAGATTTCTTGCAGGATCAGAGCATTATCAATTCTCAGCATTGCCCTTTGGCTTATCTACTGTGCCCAGAGTATTCACAAAATGCCTGGCATCAGTAATCGCTCACTGCAGAGTACAGGGAATCCAAATTTATCCATACCTGGACGACTGCCTGTTACAAGCTGACAACAGATTTACAAAGGGTCATTTACTTGCTACAAGCCCTGGGATACACAGTCAATTTACAAAAGTCAAGGCTGATACCATCCCAGACAAGAACATTCTTTGGCGCAGAATTGGACACAGTAAAACAGATGGCATTCCTAACTGCAGAAAAACAAAAAAGCTCCCTCCTTACTTCTTGGCATTAACAAAGCAGAACAAACTAACAGCAAGAAAAGTTCTGCAGGCCTTGGGCTTCATGGCATCATGCATAATCTTGGTCCCACTTGCCAGACTGCATATGAGAAAGTTACAGTGGTACCTAAAGAATTTATAGTCTCAACACAGGCACAGCTTAGAAACAGAAATACCACTAATCCCATGCTTAAAACAGGAGTTCCTATGGTGGGCTCGGGCATGCCAGTCAAACCCAGGCTTACCCTTCCACAACTTTCGAGCAAACCAAACCATCACAACGGATGCCTCAGACCTAGGATGGGGGGCACACATGCTGGACAAATGCATACAAGGACTGTGGACTCAGGACCAGCTGCACCTGCACATAAACCGAAAAGAAATGCTGGCAGTAAAACTGGCAATCCAAAAATTCAGACCATTCCTCAAAGAAGGCCATTTGATGATAAGGACAGACAACACCACAGTCATGTGGTACATCAACAAACAGGGAGGCACTCATTCTTACCCCCTATGCAGAATGACTTTGGACCTTTGGAATCTGGCTCTCAGCTACAACATCCAGTTACAGGCAATATTTGTACCGGGAAAAGAGAACACCCTAGCAGACATTTTAAGCAGAACCACCTCGGATGCTCACGAATGGATGCTACACCCGGACATCTTCAAGGCCATCACAAAGAAATGGGGAATGCCACAAATAGATCTATTCGCTTCCCCAAAATCACCAGCTCAAAAATTCTGCACAAGGACATTCCACCCACTTGCATGGAAGGTGGACTCTCTATCCTTCAGCTGGAAAGGCCTGACAGCATATGCATTTCCACCTCTTCCCTTGATGCACAAGGTACTACTGAAAATCAAAGAGGAACGTCCAAGGATAATTCTGATAGCTCGAACTGGCCAAGACAACACTGGTACCCATTGCTGAGGAGCATGTCTCGGGAGAAAATGTGGTCAATACCCCTGATGCCTTTGATGTTAACTCAGAACAACTACAACATCATACATCCAAACCTAAAAACCTTGCAACTGACTGCCTGGAACATCACATAGCAGTAACTAACCCAGACCTTTCACAGAGGGTTAAAGACATTATCCTTGAAGCCCGCAGACCTTCAACAAGAAGGAACTATGCAGGAAAATGGAAAAGGTTCGTCATTTGGAGTACTGAAAGAGGAAAAGATGTGTCGAACATAGATATTGCTAACATTCTGGAGTACTTGGCAGAGTTTCTACATACAGGCCTGTCCTATTCCTCCATCAAGATACATGCATCAGCTATTTCAGCAGAATACAGCTTTGATCCTCCTGTCTTTTCACATCCTCTACTCAGGCAGTTCCTCAGAGGGATCAAGAATGTAAAACCTCCTAGGAAACCACCATTACCAGCATGGGACTTGAATTTTGTACTAGAAAAGTTGACACTCCCTCCGTTTGAACCAGCAGCAACAGCAGATCTACAACACCTGTCATGGAAAACTGCTTTCCTACTGGCTATTACTAGAGCAAGGAGGGTTTCGGAACTACAGGCCTTAATGGCAGTGCAACCCTTCCTAATCTTCCATCAAGATAGGGTGTCCATGAGAACTAATCCTACATTTATGCCTAAGGTGGTATCCAGAGTGTCTTTAAACCAGGCAATCCACCTACCTACCTTCTTTCCCAATCCACAAAACAGAGGTGAAAGAATAATGCATACCTTGGATGTACATAGACAGTTACGCTACTACCTGGACAGAACCAAAGGTAACAGAAAACTGACCAGCTCTTTGTAGCCTATGCAACAGGAAGGGAAGGAAAAGCAATTTCCAAACAGACAATCTCCAAATGGATAGGAAATTGCATAAGATTCTGTTACTCCTACCATGGAAAACCAATTCCACAGAACATAAGACCTCATTCTACAAGGGCTACAGCCACTACCACAGCTTTCTTAAGAGGAGTGGCAACCAAGGACATTATTGAGGCGGCTACTTGGACCTCCGTGCATACATTTGCCAAGCATTATAATTTACCTCTATATTCTAGATCCCGAGCAGGGTTTGCCACTGCTGTACTGCAAGGGATTCTGACTACACCATAATTATTATTCCTCCTCCCCTAGTTTGGCTATGGTATTCTACCCATTTGTTATGACTGCAGATGCATCCATGAAGGACATAGTACAGTTTTGTACCTACCATAAATGTAGATGTCCGAACTGGATAGCATCTGCAGTCAGGATTACCCTCCCTCCTTCCCCTCTGCGGTACTCCTAGGGTATTTATCCTCCTAATAGCTAGCTGGGGGGGGAGTCTCTTATGGTGTATTTGTTTGTATATATGTACATATATGTTTATTTTTTGTTTGCCTTCTACTATTTTGGAAACATTGGCATTTATCCAAAATTTAGCTTTCCAAGAGGGCAATTGGCATCTGGGGCAAGAAACACTGAGGAAAATGGCGTCGGCTGATGCCTTTATACCCGAAGACCCGCAGAGATGACGTCGGGTGAAGTGCGACATCAGCCGAAGCCGGACCCAGACTTTGGAATCCGGACGACCGAAGGGCTGCCTGACGACAGGACAACCCATTTGTTATGACTGCAGATGCTATCCAGTTCGGACATCTACATTTATGGTAGGTAACAAAACTGTACTTTATCTGCCTGCATGTAGCCCTCAATCGGCTCGAATACCAGAGTCTTGGGATTTCTGTGTCGGATGCCGTCACCTCTTCCATGATGTCAGGTATATAAAACATGCTGACACCATTACATCAGCTTTTCTTGCTGTGCAGTGTCCAAAGCAGTTCGCAAGTGCCGGTCAGCCGCCTCCTGAAATTTTCATTTTTCGAGTTTCAGACCTGAAGTCTTCTAAAAGATAAATACCCCATTGTGGATCCCTTTTCTTGCTCTAACCGATGTCAGAAAATGTTAATTGTCTTGCCTGTGGAAAGCAAATACCTCAGAGATTTTCATTCTTACTGCATCACCTGTTTAGGCCCAGACCACATCATTCCTCGCTGTCGGTTTTGTGCCTTGTTTAATGCCTGAAGTATTTGTCTGGCTATTTTTGTCACTAAATTCTTTTGCTCTCATACTCTGTATTCGGAAATGGCGTCTGTAAGCCATCCGACTGCCGAAAAGAAATAACATCTGGTGCTCAGCCAAAAGATTGTATTCCTGGGAGCAAACTTGCACACAACTTCCCAGATGGCATTCCTCACTCCAGAAAAGCAGGTTAATTTGACAAAGTTCTTCAAGCTACTGGCCTCCAAGACCCAGCTTTCTGCAAGAAAAATACTGCAAGCCCTAGGGTTCATGGCCTCATGCATTCTACTAATTCCATATGCAAGACTGCATATGAGGAAACTTCAGTGGTACTTAAAAAGCCACTGGTGTCAACTCTCTCTGGACTTGGAAACACGGACTCCTGTCATTTTTTGTCTAAGGGCAGAGTTCCTTTGGTGGGCAGAGGCTTGCAACCACAACAAGGGACTTCCTTTCCCTCAACCCTTCGCTGCCCAAACCCTGTCAACAGGCACATCAGACTATGCATGGGGGGCTCACATGGCAGGCAAATGCATTCAAGCCAAATGGAGCCCAGGACAAATTCACCTGCATATCAATCAAAAAAGAAATGTTAGGTGTACAGAATGCTCAGACAGCCTTCAAATACATTTTCCTTCCAGGACAGCTCTTGATAGAGAGACAACACCACAGTCATGTGGTACATAAGCAGGGGGGAACTCCTTCCTACCCACTCTGCAGGTTAGCCATGGCCCTGTGGAACACAACCTTGAGCAACCAAGTGCACCTGCAAGCTCAGTTCTTGCCAAGCAAACAAAATACACTGGCAGACTTAAGCAGAAAGCTCCTGGACCCACACTAGTGGAAACTGGAACCAAACACATTCAAACTTTTAATCAACAGGTGGGGGGACACCAGAGGTGGACCTCTGTCTCACCCCCAAAACCATCAATTGAGCAAACCTTGCACCAGCAATCCCCACAGCCAAGCATGGCGAGTGGATGCCTTATCCTTTACATGGGAAAATCTATCAATTTATGCCTTTCCCCCTCTGCCCTTCCTCTCAAAAGTAATACTCAAGATCAAGCAGGACAGACCAAGGACAATCCTTATTGCACCAGACTTGCCACACCAGCACTGGTACCCGCAGTCTGACAGCAGTGCCACCCTGGTGCCTACATCAGACCCCCTTCCTGCTGTCCCAGCAGGAGGGACAGATTTTGCATCCTCAGCTGCAAACACTGAACCTTGCAGCCTGGCTTCTTCCCTGAACACAACACCAGCAACCCTCAGCTAACAGGTGCTGGACATCATCCTGGAGGCCAGAAGACCTAGTACTAGGAAATCCTGTTCAGAAAAGTGGCAAAGATATGTTCTTGGAGCCAGTCTCTAGCCATGCCCTCCTTACCTCAAATTCAATATTACCTAGCAGAGCTGCTCCACAAAGACCTTTCCTTTGCGTCAGTTGAGATTCATGCCTCGGCCATTTCAGCTCATTACTATACAGAGCCCACCTCTCTTCTCGCCCTCTGATCAAACAGTTCCTGAGAGGAGCTAACAATTTAAAACCCCTGGGGAGAGCTCCCACCCCTGCCTGGGGCCTTTTTTTTTTTTGCACTAGAGAAGCTCACGCTTCCCCCTTTTGAACTTGCTGCTAAAGCAGAGTTAAAATTCCTCTTTTGGAAAACAGCCTTACTTCTAGCCATCACTTCAGCATGAAGAGTGTCTGAGCTACAGGCACTAATGGCTGAGGAACCCTTCATTATTTTCCAGGCTGACAGGGTCTCCATCAGGACTAACCCATCATTTATGCCCAAGGTGGCATCAAATGTGGCCTTAAGCCAATCCATCCATTTGCCAACCTTTTTCCATGACCCTCAGAATAAAGGGAGGAGGGTCCTGCACTCCTTGGATGTGCTCAGGTTCTACCTTGACAGGACTAAGCTTTTCAGAAAATCTGACCAGCTGCTAGTCAGCTTTCCTACAGGGGCAACATTTAAAAGCATCCAATTTCCAAATGGATAGCACACTGCATCCATTTCTGCTACTAACACCATGGAAAACCTACCCCACAGGGGAGCAGAACTCTTTCCACTACTGGTACCTCAACTACTACAGCATTTCTCAGGGGAGTCCCTACCAGGGACATCCTGGTAGCTGCAGCCTGGAGTTATGTACACACCTTCACCAAGCATTGCCACTTACATGTCCTTTCTAAATCCAGAACTGGATTTGCCACAACAGTCTTACAAGGCCTGCTAGTCAGCCCTAATACTACTTGATTGCCTCCACCCTTACTCAGCTTTGGGAATCGACCCAAGTGTGTGGATTGCAACAGTGAAACACGAAGAACAGTACAGTTGTGTACACTTAGCATAAATGCAGATGTTAGTGTATTCACTGTTGCAGTCCTGGTTACCCTCCCTTCAGCCCCCTGACTTTTCTAGACTTTCTACCTATCCTCTTTTTGGCCATATCTTATGGCTGTGCTCACTTTTTATTGGAGGTGTTGCACACCATGTAATTGCTTCTTATTTTGGGGGCTCCTGACATCTGGGGCAAGAAAAACTGATGTAATGGCATCTGCTGTATGGTTTATACCCCTGACGTCATGGAAGAGGTGACTGCAGTGATGCAGAAATCCAAAGACACTTGTATTCGGGCCAACTGAGGACTACCTGCAGGCAGATAACCCAAGTGTGATGACTGCAACAGTGAATATACTCTCACATCTACATTTATGGTAAGTATACACAACTGTTCTGTCTAGGATATTGCTGCCCCTGGTGGGGGTTTGGATAACTTGATCAAAGGCATTGGAATTTATGAATGCCAGAAAACGTTGAGCAAAAGAGTTGGTACACGAGTAGTTTTTCCAGTTAACGGTGGGGTAGTTGAAATCGCCCATTATGAGGGGTGTTGGGTTGTACCCTAATATTTCACGTTAGGGTCTTGGATCCGATATCTGATCCGAGCCAGCATACTCAGACATCAACTTAGCTCAAGCTCCTCCCCTCCCATGATGCTCTGCTGCCCTCTAATCCCTCAGATTACATTTGCCGTTTGATCTAGACAGACACAGATTGCTCAGCTCCTCGTGGTTAGTAAGTAGGTGTTTTTGTTTTGACTATTTTTCCCCTTCGTTCAGCTTCTCCCTTTGAGTAGTTAGTGGTCAAGCTGTTTTTTGCAGTTATTCCCCCCCAGTTTCGACATAGGTCATTTGGCAGCCTTTTTCTTTTTGGTGGTGTAGCTTCTGTTAAATAGCTCTTGGTTATTAGTAGTAGTACTATTGTTATTGTGGTTCGTATTATTTTATTATAGCAGTAGTAGTTGTTTTGGACTGATAACTTGGTTTTTGGATGTCTCTACCTTGGATGGGTCTGGAGCCGCTGTGCAGGCACTGGCTTTTGAGGGTGTATTCAGGCCTACGGACTTGCATGTTAAACTGACGCCGCCTCCTACTCTTAGGCCTAAATCTCGAACCATGCCTAAAAAAACGATGCCCAGGCCACATGCTCAGGCCTGTATGTCTAAAAAACAAATGATAAGAATGGCTTAAGATCTAGTAACTCTAATCAGGTGTAGCCTACCCCCCTTTCTAAGAGGCCTAGGACTGAAGTGATTTCCAGGATTCTTCTGATGATCTGGATTTGCCCTTATCTCCTTATGAGGATTCTGATGCAAAGAACTCCATTCCCTCTGCTTCCTCTCCAGAGGATTTTTCTTTTGGGGAAACCTTACATACTCTAAGGGAGCATTTCCACTGGGAAAGCCTGGATCTTTCTGATTCAAAAAAGAGGCTTAGGGATTTCTTACTCCAACCTCAGCATAGGCCTTTAGCTATTCCTCCTGTACTAGACATTGTTGATTATGCTTTTTTGGAATCTAGTTTGGCCCCTGATTCCTTACTTCCTGCTCCCAGAAAACCAGACAGATACGACAGGGTTCCTGAGTTGCACAAGTTTCTTTTTAAAAATCCTATTGTGGATCCAGAGACTATTTCACAGGGGCCCAAGGGCATTAAGGCTTCTACTGCTAAAAATCCTACTCTTTTGATAGATACTCTAGGACGCTGGATAGATGGGGTAAGAAGGTTTACACTTCTGTAACCTTAGCCATTAGGACTTTAAACTGCCAGCTTCATATGTTAAAGTATCAGCAACGTGTTATTGGATTGCTTAAACAGAAAATGATGTTGATTCCTGACTGTGTGGAAAGTAAAGAATTACAGGATTTAATGCATTCTGCTGAACAAGTTGGAAAACATACTTTGCAATGTGGTTTTGATTCATTAGAGGCCTCTTGCAGGGCCGCTGTTACTGGATCTGTGCTCAGAAGGCATGCTTGGCTTTAGGAGCAGTCTTTGCCTGATCATGTTGAAGCTAAATTGTTGGATGCTCCCTTTAATCAGGACAAGCTGAGGAAGTTCTTAAAAAGATGGAAGATAAAGCTAAATCTATGCAAACTGTTAAAGATTTCTTACAAGTTCAGCTTCCTAGATTTAGTAGGCACTGGCCTTATAAGAATTGGTCCTTTCTAGCCCCTTCCAGGTCGTCTCAAGCCAAACCCAGACACAGCAAAAACCCCAGGTTTCAGTCCCAGGGGACACACAGGACTAAGCAGTGGGGGGGGCTCCACTTCCAAAGCTGGGAGCAATAAGACTCCCCACTATGGTAAACTGTCCCAATGACTTCCTTTTAAAGTTTCTAAGCACTTATCAACTGGCTGACCCTTTGGGGGGGGGGTAAGATTGCTACTCATGCAAAGAACTGGGAACTCATTACCCAGGACAAATGGGATTTAAATATAGTGTCCCAGGGATACAGATTTCACTTCCATATTTTGCCAACACCAAGTGGGTGGCCGGACCTACCCCCAAATCAGTGGGCAGAGGCCCAAAAACAAGTACTTTCTCTCTCAAGCATGGGGGCTATTCAGCTGGTACCAGAAGAGGAAAAGCGACAAGGATTCTAATCAAGACTTTTCCTGGTACCCAGAAAAGACAATTCATGGCATCCTCTTCTGGACCTGTCTATATTCAAATATACCCATATCTGGACAATGGTCTAATTCAGGCAGAAAGCCAGGACATACTTTTGTATCATCTGGCCTTTGTACAAAAGGTTCTAACTTGTTTGGGGTACACCATAAATGAAAAGAAATCACACCTGGTACCCTGCCAACAAATTATATTCCTGGGAGCAAGCTTGAATGCAGCTTCCCAGATGGCCTACCTCACGCCAGAGAAACGACTTCTTTTGACAACCTACTTCAAACAAGTGGCCACAAAGACCCTGCTAACTGCAAGACAAATACTGCAAGCCTTGGGGTTCATGGCCTCCTGCATTCTTCTAATTCCATATGCATATGAGAAAACTGCAATAGTATCTAAAAAGCCTATGGTGTCAACATTCTCAGGATCTAGAAGCAATGATTCCTATCATACCTTGCATACTCCTAGAGTTCCTTTGGTGGGCAGAGGTCTGCCACCAAAACGAGGGACTACCTTTCACACCACCCCGTGCCACCCAAACCCTAACAGACGCATCAGGCTATGCATGGGGGCTCACCTGGCAGGGAAGTGCATTCAGGGCAAATGGAACCCAAGTCAAATGCACCTGCATATTAATCAAAAAGAAATGTTAGCTGTACAGAATTCTCTGACAGCCTTCAAGGACCACATTCTTCCAGGACAACTAATGGTAAAGACGGGACACCACCACTATTATCTGGTACATAAAAAATCAGGGGGGCACACATTCTTACCCCTTCTGCAGACTAGCCATGGCATTGTGGAACACAGCTTGAGCTACCAAGTGCATCTACAAGCTCAATTCCTGCCAGGAAAATTAAATACACTGGCAGACGGACTAAGCAGAAACCTTATGGACCCATATGAGTGGAAACTGGAACCAAGGATTTTCAACATGTTGACAAGCAAAGGGGGGGAGCACAGATATAGACCTGTTTGCCTCTCCCCAGAACTACCAGTTGGACAAATTTTGCACAAGGACTCCCCACAAACAAGCCTGGAAAGTGGATGCTCTGTCCTTCAGCTAGAAAAAGTCTATGCCTTCCCCCCCTCTGCCTGTGCTTTCCAAAGTACTACTAAAAATTAAACGGGACAAACCAAGGATGATTTTGATTGCTCCAGACTGGCTGCGCCAACACTGGTACCCCCTCCTGCGCAGTGTGTCACTGTCATCCCTATGGCACCTGCCTCAGACTTCTTCCCTGTTGTCTCAACAGGAGAACCAGATTCTGCACCCTCAGCTTCTAACACTGAACCTTGCAGCGTGGCTAATTACATAATCTCTCTTTTACCATCCCTCCGTAAACCTGTAATGGATATTTTAGAGGCAAGGAAGCCTGGCACTAGAAAATCCTATGCTGAAAAATGGAAAAGATTCTGTGCCTGGAACCAATCTCAAGGGATGAACACAGCAGAGCCCAATTTACCGCAGATTTTTGCAATGCTTAACTAAGATGCTTCACAAGGGCCTGTCTTTTTTTCTCCATCAAAATCCATGCCTCAGCCATTTCAGCTCATTATAACACAGAACCCCCCCTCTTCTCTCATCCACTGCTCAAGCAGTTCCTCAGAGGGGCCAAAAATTTAAGACCACCCAGGAGAGCTCCAACCCCAGCCTGGGACCTTAACTTTGTTTTGGAGAAACTCACTCTACCTCCTTTCGAACCAGCTGCCACTGCAGAAATAAAATTTCTTTCTTGGAAAACAGCTTTCCTTTAGCAATCACTTCAGCTAGAAGGGTATCTGAATTACAACTCCTTATGGCAGTGGAGCCTTTCATCATCTTTCATGTGGACAGGGTGTCCCTCAGAACCAATCCATCCTTCATGCCCATGGTGGTATCCAGTGTTGCTCTTAATCAGTCCATTCATTTGACAACCTTCTTTCCCAGTCCATAGAACAAAGGAGAACGGATGTTGCATTCCTTAGATGTGCACAGACAACTTAGATCCTACTTGGACAGTACTTAAACCTCAAAGAAAATCTGAGCAACTGCTGGTAGCATTTGCTGTAGGGGCAGAGGAGAAGGTTATTTCCAAGCAAACTATTTCTAAATTGATAGGCCATTGCATTAATTTCTGCTATAAGCACCATGGAAAACCTATTCCCCCAGGGAAGAGGCGTCCCTACCAGGGACATCCCAGAAGCTGCTAACTGGAGTTCTGTACATACTTTCACCAAGCATTACCATTTGCCAATTTTCTCTAAATCCAGAGCTGGCTTTGCCACTGCAGTCTTGCATGGCCTTAAAGCTGGACCTAATGCGATCTAAATTCCTCGTCCCAACCACAGTTTTGGGAATCTACCCAAATGTAATGACTGCAACAGTGAAACACGAAGAACATAGTACAGTTGTGTACACTTACCATAAATGTAGATGTTAGAGTGTATTAACTGTTGCGGTCCTGGTTACCCTCCCTCCAGCCCCCTAACTTTTTGCTGTACCTCTACTTTCCTTTACTATGCTTAAAAGCCTTTTTGGGGTATTTGCCTTTTTGTTGGAGGTATTTCATTGTACTTTTATATTTAATTGCTCCCTATAAGAGGGCAACTGACATCTAGGGCAAGAAAAACTGATGTAATGGCGTCAGCTGCATGTTTTATACCCGACGGCCTGACGTCATGGAAGAAGGGACAGCAACCGACGCAGGACCCAAGACTTTGTTAATCAATCAGACTGTGAGGGTACCTGCAAGCAGATAACCCAAATATAATGACTGCAACAGTGAATACATTCGAACATCTACATTTATGGTAAAAGTGTACACAGCTGTACTTTGCAGGGAGCCCTTCTCTGAGAAACCTTTTCAACGCCCCTGAGGCGTTGCCGGACTGTCCTTCCCTGGAGACAGCTGAGGGTCGGTTGTCTATACACCCTCTAGCCTGGGAAAATATTAGAAGCGATCAATGGGTGCTAGCAATTATATCCAGGGGATATTGCATTCCCTTTACGGAGAATCCCCCCAAAATCAGAACTCTTCCGAACGTGCCACCCCGTCAGAAAAGGTTGGCACAACAGTAGGTCGTGAACCTTCTTCTAAAAAGAGCAATCCAAGACGTCCCTACAGAACGGAGAGGAATATGGAACTTATTCCTGCTTCTTTTTAGTTCCAAGGACAACAGAGGACCTGTGTCCTATTCTGGACCTCAGTCTAAACCTGTTCATACAGAAATCGAAGTTTCAGATGGTCACTGGGCAGTTAATTGTGCCCCTTTTGCACAGCAGTGACTGGATGTGCTCCGTGATCTCCAGGATTCATACTACCATATAAAGATCGATGGACAGTCCAGGAGATTTCTCCATTTTTGCTTGGGAGTCTATCACTTTCAGTTCAAGGCCCTGCCCTTTGGGCTCACCTCAGCATCTCTGGTGTTCTACAAATGCATGGCAGTGGTGGCAGCTCATCTCTGGCTGAAGAGACTCCAGGTGTTTCCCTGTTTAGACGAATGGCTCCTAATGGCCCCCACAAAGCTTCAGTTATTGAGCAGCATATGTTCCCTACTCTCGCTGTTCCATCAGTTGGGAATTACAATAAACCTAGCCAAGTCCTCCATGATTCTAGGTCAATATCTCGAGTTCATAGGCACTCTGGATACCAGTTTGCAAATTTTAGCTGTTTCTCTTACCCAGGTAAGTCTAATATGCTTCCATGTTCAAGTTCTGCTGGAGCAAACATGCCCTCCGGCTTCTCACATCCTCAGGGCTCTAGGATCCATAGCGACTGCCATTTATTTGGTTCCGATGGCAAGGTACCACGTGAGAGTTCTACAGTGGACCTTTGCAGTTCAGTGGCCAGCATTTCTTCATCCCCTGTCGTTCACCATTTGCCTCACCCAAGTTTGTCGGAAACCTCTCTTTTGTTGGATTCGCTCCCCAGATCTCTTAGGGGGCAGGTCCTTCTCTCTCCCCGATTCTCACAGCCAGTCTCACCACGGATTCTTCTCTCCTAGGATGGGGGAGGGGATATTTCCGGGGAAAGACTGTCCAAGGGACGTGGTCCTTCTCAGAGACCAAGCTGCACATCAGTGTTCTGGAGATGAGCAGTCCTTTTATCATTTTCAAGCCTTTCCGGATTGCCTCCCTGTGGGGAGTGATTGCAGTTCTATCGGACAACATGGTGGTTGTTTGGTAAATAAACAGGGACCAATACAAGATAAAATCCAGAAAAAAACAACAAAAAGGTGACTTCCACAAACTCTATCAGATTTTATTTAGCTCTTTCTTCAGCGTTTATCAGTTGACTTCTTCAGAATAATTAAAACTGCAATTAAAGCACAAATAAATACCTTTCAGAGAACATCACCTGACTCAGTTTAACTAATAAAAAACATGTTACAATAAAAAATGTAAATTAAAGCTGTATTCTAAGAAAATTCATATTCTGAAAAAACAAACAAAACTTATGAACACCTTACAGTTCTAAACAGACACAAAAACTGTGACAGTTGGTTTAAACATGTTGAAGCTTAAAAAAATACTAAATTTTGATTTAAGTTTAACTAAACTACATAAGACCGCAGTTTTAGAAGACTGCTCAGACTAAGACTGTCATTGAGACCTGGTAAAGTGAGAGCATTTAATCTCACTTGCCAGCATAGTTCCTTAAATTCAAGGAGATCTTGGGGGACCTTTTCAACCACCAAAAACTTAAACTCATGGTTGAGATTTTTTTCCACGTGTTTAAATAAAGCACTATTGGAATTATGATTTTTAAGATCCCTCCCATGTTCATTAGATTCTCTTTTAGTCTCCTCTTAGTTTTCCTAATGTAAAAACCTTTACATTTTGTGCAAAGGGCGGCATAAACAACTCTGTGTTTTACAGGAGAATCTCCCTGATGGTCTAATAAGTGTGGTTGATTTTAATCTTCTCAGAGCTTAAAGTGAAACTACATTGATCACAAAACCCACATTTTCTGGTCCCTAAACCACTATGATGGGTTAAGTTGTTGACATCCCTTTCCAACAAATTCTTAATGGTGGCCCTGTCTCCTAAAAATTAAATGGGGTTCGTTTCCCACCTTCTCCAAAAACCTCTTATGACTAAAAAAAAATCCACCAATTTTTCTTTAAAATATTGTAAATACCATGATGATCTGCTGAAAATCTAGTAATAAAGGATCAAAAATATTCCTTATTTTTGCTTCTTTGAAAGATACAATGGATACTAATGTCGGGGTTCAGATCTGCATTTAGTAAGGGCTTGAAAATACCTTCAACCCTCTTTCCAAACTTCACTGTACACGTTCTCAATCAAACAAATAGGGTACTCCCTAGAAATAAGCATTTCCTTCTTTATACTACATTGTAAGTGGAAATCTTCATCCCTACTGACCATCCTTGAGATTCTCACATATTGACCTTTAACTAGGCTCTTTTTGACGTGTGTTGGATGGTTATTTTGGTAATGGGGACTGTTACAGTAGGTAGGTTTTATATAAAAACTGCTTACAAATTGTGAATGCCCCACATCCTCCTTAAGCTGTACATCTAAATAGTGTCATGCAGTCTGTGAGTGGTTTAAAAACTTAAACTAAAAATTCATGTACATCGTTACTGTCCCCATACCACAAAATTCCACTTGTTAGAAAAGGGAGATATAAAAAGGAACTAACTTTCCCCCATTAGCATAATAGGAAAAATGGGGGTACAAGAGGCCCCCCATGGCAAGCTCTGTTTTCTGTACAAAATACTGTCCTTCAAAAAAGACAAAATTGCATTTTAAAATTTCCATAAGCGTCACCAAATAGTGCCCACTTGATCATTACTAAATACCTGGCTTTCCTAAAGAGATTCCTCAAACCATTCAATCCCTACTGAATGTGGGATAACATTAAAAAGGTTGATCATATACTATTGTCATAGGGAAGTTTCTTTAGTTTACTTAAGAACTGCCAGGAATCAACACAGATGTGTTCTTCACCATTTAGGACATTTTTGAACAAGAAATCAACATATTTCCCTAAAGAATGGGTCTTGGATCCATGTGCACTTACGATTGATCTCGTGGGTGGGTTATTCCTATCTTTATGCATCTTTGGGATGCTAAAAATATTCGGCACCCTAGGATATTTAGTAAAAAGAAAATTAGCTATACCTAAATCAATTTGTCCTTGGTCCTGTATGTCTTTCAACAATAAATCTATTTTATGGTAGGAAATGCTGACAAAGTTTATAGAAACTTCTTCATAAACTGCCCCATCAAGAAGTAAAACATTCATTCTGTTGTATTCTTGTTTAGTCATTATTACAACCCCACCCCCTTTATCCAGCTTCATAACTTGAATAGATTTATCCTGACAGTTTCTTTAACAGAATATTTTTGTTCCTTGAGAGATAAAATTAACATCTTCAGATTTGTGTTTGAGCAAAGCCCTGAATTCAAATTCACACATACTTTCAAAAAATACTAAAAAGTTAGAAAGAGGAGGGTCAAACTCCTTTCGCTCAACACGTTGCATTTGGGAAAGAATCAAACAACTTGAAATTCAAGTTCCTTACAAATAATTTCAAGTTCAAAATAAGTTCAACTAGGCTTGAACGCCTAGTAGGAACGAAATTAAATCGTTTACTAAGTAAATTGGCAGTTTCTATGTCAAAAGACTAGGAGGTAAAATTGTAAATGGTAAAATCACCTTCAGAGTTCACCAAGGTAGAAGGAAACTCCATGAGGTCGTTTGTTTCGTTGTTACTGCCCCCACAACAACCAATATTGGAAAATCCTACATAGGAATCAAGTTCAAAGCACAAATTGTCCACAGCAGTCGCAAAGCAGTGTAGTTCCACCTCATTTGCTTCCTCGTCGAATTCCAGCGTTGCGAGTTCTGTTGGTAGCCCTGACCCCTGTAATTCCATTGGGGTTTGTAGTTCACTTGGCGTGCCTGGTTCTGTATTCTCTCGGATCTCCGTGGAAGTTCCTGCCCCTAAAGGGACCTGATTGGACGGATGAGAATCAGTAGTTCCTCCTGTAATGTAATTGCCATTGGTAAAATCTGTAATACGAGAGTTCGTAGAGGAACTAGAGGGTGGTTTGGCATAAGCAATCCCAGAATGATGTACTTTTCTGTCCCTCTCTAACTTTTTCTCTTTACGAGCCCTCACCTCTCCAGTAAGTTTGTCTGTTTTGTCGAACACCCCTCTATATGCCAATGTGGAGTTTTCAAACAATAAATCTTTGTGCAACGTCTTCTCTAATTCAGTCAATTCATGATGTAATGTTTCAATAGATTTTTGATTGTGTTTGAGTATATCACGTAGATGTTCTTCATCTTTCACTGTTGCAGTCATCACACTTGGGTCATCTTTCACTGTTGCAGTCATCACACTTGGGTCATCTTTCACTGTTGCAGTCATCACACTTGGGTCATCTGTCTGCAGATAGCACTCAGCCGGCCTGAATACCAGAGACTTAGTATTTCTGCTTTGGATGCTGCCACTCAAGGGCTGACGTCAGGTCGTCAGGGGTTAAAAATAGGCAGCCGACACCATTACATCAGTCTTTCTTGCAGAGGAGCCCGAAGCGGAAGCAGTTAAGTGCCGGTCGGCCACTGCCTGAATTTTTGTTTATGAATTGAATAATCCTGAAGTTTTCTAAAGCTAAGTACCCCGTTGGGGATCCTTTTTTCTTGCCCTAACCAGTGTCAGAAAAAGTTAACAATTGTCTTGCCTGTGGAAAGCAAATACCTCACAGATTTTCATTATTATTGCATCACCTGTTTAGGCCCAGACCATGATGTACCTCGCTGTCAGTTTTGTGCTTTGTTTAACACCCGAACCTTTTGTCATGCTCATTGTCGCTAAATTCTTTCACTCCCGATATCCATATTCTGAAATGACTTCAGTAAGCCATCCAACTACCAATATTCAGAAAAAAACGTAAGGATAAAGACAGAGATAGACCGCATAGGTCCAAAGCTGACTACGTTTCCATTAAGCTAGTTGCCAGTCCGCTGGTACTCAGTGAGGCGCTTTCACAACCCCTGATGCCCACTTCACTGGATTCGCAGGCCTCTATCCTGTATGCTGCGATACTCCAACTATGGAACCTGTGGATGTCTCTACCTTGGATGGGTCTGGAGCCACTGTGCAGGTACCAGCTTCTGAGGCAGTTCTTTGCTCAACTAATGTTCAACTCAGATGACTTTAACCAACACTACCGAGTTTCTCAGGCCCGGAGTACGCACTACACCTAGAAAACTGACGACTAAAGCACATGCACCTGCTCCCATGCCACAAAAACAAATGCTTAGAATTGCTGAAGACCTTATACTGATTAGGGGAAGTTAGCCTTCCCCTGCTAAGAGAAAGAGACCAGTACCCTACAGCTTCTACAGGCCAGGAGTCCGATGACTTTGATTTCTGATTATGAAGACATGCCCTTATCTGCTTATGAGGATTCAGATGCAGAGGAATCCATTCCCTCTGCCCCCCCCCCCTCCAGAGGATTTTTCTTTTGTTGAAACATTGCATACCTTTAAGAGAACATTTCCACTTGGAATGCCAAGACTATCCTCAGTCCAAAAAGAAACTCAGAGAATTCCTAAAGTTGCCTCAGCGCAGGCCTTTAGCAATACCCCCCTATCCTGGATGTGGTTGCTTTTATGGAATCCAATCTTACTCCTGACACTTTACCTCCTGCCCCTAGGAAACCAGATGGGGGTACTACAGTGTACCTGACACTCACAAATCTCTTTTCAAGAATCCTGCTGCTGACCCAGAGATCATTTCCCATGGGTCTAAAGTATCAAGGCAGCTACAGCCAAGAATCCCACCCCTTAGGACAGGGATTCCAGAGCTTTGGACAGATGTGATAAGGTGGTGTATACCTCTGCAACTCTTGCTATTAGGGCATTGAATTGTCAGTTTCACATGCTGAAGTACCAGCAACATATTATGGAACTTATTAAACAAAAAGTGGCAACCTTTACTGACTTTGCAGAAAATAAAGAATTGCAGGAGCTTATGCACTCTGCAAGCCAAGTCAGCAAGCATATTTGCGGTGTGGCTTTGACACCCTGGAAGCATCTTGCCGGGAAGCCGTCACTGGCTCTGTACTGAAAAGACATGCTTGGCTCAAGGAGCAGACCTTGCCAGACCATGACAAATCAAAGTTACTAGATGCTCCTTTGAACAAGGACAGTTTGGCACCAAAGCAGAAGAGGTTCTTAAAAAGATAGAAGAAAAAGCCAAGTCTATGCAGACTGTTGAAGAGTTCTTACAAGTGCAATCCCCCTAGATTCAGTAGGCCTTGCCCTTCCAAACACTGGTCTTTTCCAGCCCCCTCTAGGCCTTCTCAAACTAGACCCAGGGGAAACAGACCACCCAGACTACAGTCTGAGTATGCAGAAATCTAAGCAATGGAGTGCCCCACCCCTAAAGCAGGGAGTGGTAAGCCACCTCCTTATGGAAAAAAAACGCACTAACTTCTGTACTGCACTCCCCAGCCCTGCCCAGTTGTTTGAGCCACTAGGAGGAAAATTTACCCTTCATGGAAAATTTACTCTTCATGCAAAAAACTGGATGTCCATCACATAGGACTGGTGGGTCCTCAACTTTGTATCCCATGGTTATAAATTTTATTTCCATTCACTGCCAGCCCCAAGCGGGTTTCCAGACCTTCCTCCAAACCAGTGGGCAGAGGCTCAAAGCCAAGTAGCTTCCCTGCTCAATATCAGACCTATTTAGCCGGTTCCACTAGAACAGAGGGGTCAAGGATTCTACTCCATACTCTTCCTGGTACCCAGGAAAGAGGGCTCTTGGCACCCAATCCTGGATCTTTCAGTTCTCAACACCTTCCTGCTGGTACCAAATTTCAAAATGCTTACCCTGCAACAGCTTCTTCCTATGCTAGCCAAGGATGCCTGGTTAGTCATCCTAGACTTAAAAGTAGCCTATCTGCAGATCCCCATAAGGGAATCATGCAAGAAGTATCTACGTTTCAGGGCAGGACCTATGCATTATCAGTTCTCTGAACTTCCCTTTATCTTATCTACTGTGCCCAGAGTTTTCACAAAATGCCTGGTTCCAGCCATTGCATAGTGCAGGCAGAGAAATATCCAAATTTACCTGTACTTGGATGACATGTACCCACGGTGGTGGTGCTGTGATAACATTGTTGCCTCACAGTAAGACACTGTCCGGTTCGATCCCCAGCTAGAGCATCATCTGCATGGAGACATGCATGAATGGGCATACCTTCGTTGAAGGTTGTGCGTCAGGGCTGGTAACTCGGCATGTAAAAATCAACTACCAATCATTAGCGGACCGGAGTTCCACTGTGGCGACCCCTTACCAGGAAAAGCCAAAAGATACAACAACAACCCGTACTTGGATGACTGCCTGATTTAGGCGGACAGTCAGGAATTGCTGTTGCAGCACGTGACATTTAGAAACACCTTCTGACTAACTTGGGGTACACCATCAACGAAAAGAAATCAAAACTGGTACCCAGTCAAAATATTTTATTCCTGGGAGCAAGCTTGGACACAACATCCCAGATGGCATTCCCCAATTCAGAAAAAAGTCTGACAGCCTACTTCAAACAAATGGCCGCCAGAACCCAGCTATCCACAAGCAAAATACTGCAGGCCCTAGGGTTCATGGCCTCATGTATACTGCTAATTCCATTTGCAAGACTGCATATGAGGAAACTTCAGTGGTACTTGAAAAGTCTTTGGTGCCAACATTCTCAGGACCTGGAAACAGTCATTCCTATCATACCCTGTCTAAGGACGAGTTCCTTTGGTGGGCAGAAGCATGCAACCACAACAAGGGACTGCTCTTTTCTCAACCCCACACTGCCCAGACCCTAACCACAGATGCATCAGACTATGCCTGGGGACCACACATGGACGGCAAATGCATTCAGGGCCACTGGAGCCCAAGTCAAATTCATCTGCACATCAACCAAAAAGAGATGCTAGCTGTGCAGAATGCCCTGACAGCTTTCAGATCCCTACTCTTTCCAGGGCAACTGCTAATAAAAACAGCACCACAGTTATGGTATCTCAACAAGCAGGGGGAAACACACTCCTACCCACTCTGCAGGTTAGCCATGGCCCTGTGGCACACGGCCTTGGACATGCAAGTCCATCTGCAAGCTCACTTCCTGCCAGGCAAACAAAACTCACTGGCAGACTTGAACAGAAATCTCCTAGACCCACACGAGTGGCAATTGGAGCCTAGCACCTTCAACCTTCTGATTCAGAAATGGGGAACCCAAGAGTTGGATCTCTGCCTCCCCCTAAAACCACCAGCTCATCAAATTCTGCACCAGGTATCCTCACAGCAGGGCCTGAAAAGTGGATTCCCTATCTTTTCAGTGGTTGAATCTCTCAATCTATGCCTTTCCCCTCTGCCCCTTCTCTCAAGAGTATTACTCAAGATAAAATGAGACAGACCAAGGACAATTCTGGTACCTACTCCTGCGCAGCCTGACACCTACACCAGAACCCAACCCTGCTCTCTCAGCACTAGGGACAGATTATGCATCCACAACTGCAAAACCTAAATCTTGCAGCCTGGCTTATTCCTTGAATTCTCCCCCAGCAACCCTAAGCAACCAGGTGCTGGACATCATTCTTGAAGCCAGAAGACCCAGTACGAGGAAGTTCTATGCTAAGTGGAAAAGGTTCTGCTCCTGGATTCAGTCTAAATGAGAGGAGACAACTCTGCCCTCCCTGCCTCTAATCCTGGATTACTTAGCAGATCTACTCCACAAAGGCCTGTTCTTTTCCTCCATTAAGATACATGCCTCAGCCATTACTGCTCATTACAACACTGAGCCACCTCTCTTCTCGCACCCTTTTATCAAACAGTTCCTAAGAGGGGCAAACAACTTGAGGCCCTGCTTGGGACCTTAACTTTGTACTGGAAAAGTTCACGCTTCCCCGCTTTGAACCTGCTGCGGCAGCTGAGTTAAAATTCCTCTCTTGGAAAACAGCCTTGCTTCTGGCCTTCACTTCAGCTAGAAGAGTGTCTGAACTACAAACACTTATGGCTGTGGAACTTTACATTATTTTCCATGCCGACAGGGTTCCCCCTCAGGACTAACCCTTCCTTTATGCCTAAAGTGGTGTCCAGTGTGGCTCTCAGCAAATCCATCCATTTGCCAACTTTCTTCCCTAATGCTCAGAATAAAGGGGAAAGGATCCTGCACTCCTTGGACGTGCACAGACAGCTCAGATTCTACCTTGATAATTGGACTAAGCCCTTCAGAAAATCTGACCATTTACTAGTCAGCTTTGCAACAGGGGCAGAGGGCAAGGCCATTTCAAAACCATTTCCAAATGGATAGCACACTGCATCCATTTCTACTACAAGCACTATGGGAAACCAACCCCTCAGGGGGTCAGAACACATTCCATTAGGGTAACATCTACCTCTACAGCATTTCTCAGAGGAGTCCCTACCTGGGACATCCTGGAAGCTGCTACCTGGAGTTCTGTGCACACCTTCAAGCATTACCACCTGCCTATCTTTTCCAAATCCAGGGCAGGTTTTGCAACAGCAGTCCTGTAAGGCATACTAGCCAGCCCTGACTCTTCTTGACTGCCTCCACCCTTCAGCTTTGGGAATCCACCCAAGTGTCATGATTGCAACAGTGAATACACTCTAACATCTACATTTATGGTAAGTGTACACAACTGTACTTTTTAGCCCTTGCCTGTCAAATAAGGCAATAAGTTCACAGTGCAGAGGTGAATCAACAGTCAACCCAGTCGGGTATTTCCAGTGTCGAAGCCCTTTCGGCGCAAGCTTATTTTTGATACACTCCAAAAAATAAGCATTTTCAAGCTGTAGTTTTCTACATCTTAGTAATTTATTCTTAAAGATAGACAGGGATTGTTGAAAAGTGTTACCTTGTTGTACCACACCACTGTGCTTTTCAAAAGTAGTCTCTATTGAGCCAGTTCTGGAAAATGAAATTACTTTGAGAATTGCTATCAGGGTTGTTAATGTTTAACCTTTCTTGCATATTTCCACTACAGGGAAATCTCTGCCCTGGAGGAATACTGTCACCTTGAGATAATTCCAAGGAAAAATTGCTTCTATTCGCCACGGGTACTTCATGAGAAAATTGTTGTATTAATTGTTAAAAGTCCAATGTTCTCAACAGGGTCTTCCCCTAAAGTAATGATACAAGAAGGGGAACGCATCATCAGGTCTGGTCACTGACAAACTCCACAAGTAAAACCAGGAACCAATACTGGATAAAATCCTCAAAAAAACAGAACTAAAAGGTGACTTCCGCAAACTTCATCAGATTTTGTTTAGTGCTTTCATCAGGATGTATCCGATTACTGTTTCAGAATAATTAAAACTGCAATTAAAGCACAAACAAATACAAATCAGAGAACATCCCCTGACTCTTTTTTTACTGTAATATGTGATGTTCTTCATTCCACATTGCTGCAGTCCTAACTATTGGGTAGTCCGCTGTCCAGTCGGCCCCGAATATAAAGTAATGGGCTGGCGTCGTCAGAGCGCATTAGACTGGTCAATGCGTCCCGGGTACGTATCTGACCCGACCCCATATCCAGTCCTTTTGCCGCGTGGTCGATGCAGAATGCATTTTGCGTTTGCAGGTTGGCGTTCTGAAGTTTCAATTCTGAATCACAGGGTTTTCAGACCCGATCAAAGTTGGATGCTTACCCGTTGGGAATTTTTTTTTTTTTTCTTGCCTCAGTATTTAACCAGGAAAAGAAAAAAAGTGAATAACTGTATTTTTGTAGATACAGATGCCTCATATACCATACCTTGTTTTGCTTATACCTTGTTTAGGAGCCCGAGCAGCGTTGTTGGATGCCGCTCTTGTGCTAGATTTAACAATAACTATTAAGAATTAAGTGTGCTGTTAGGTTGTGCAGGTTAGTGTTTGTAATTAATGCCGCCGGATGCTGCGGCGGCCGGCTCGACTAAAAAGAGATGCACACAAAAAGCCTGAGGGTGGAAGAACCGACAGTCCCAGGCGTCGGTTCTTTAGAACTCCAGTGGGCGGGGCAAAGGCTCAGTCAGGGGTTTTTCTTTCTCAGGACTTTTCTTTGGAGTCTCAGGGGTTCTCAG
Source organism: Protopterus annectens (assembly GCF_019279795.1). Classification (NCBI taxonomy): domain Eukaryota; kingdom Metazoa; phylum Chordata; order Ceratodontiformes; family Protopteridae; genus Protopterus; species Protopterus annectens. Next base: position 1,504,834,263 of record NC_056741.1, read on the forward strand.
GAAGTAGGCCAGGGCCAGGGCCAGGTGGAGTAGGCTCCTCTCTCTTCCCTTCTGTCCTAGCCTCCTAAGACTTTCCCTTCCTTTGCTTTGAGGGCAGGCCGGGTGTTTGAGGTGCAGTGCTTTGAGGGCTAGGGCTTCAGGGTCTTTGCCTAGGGGGTTTGCCTTACAAATGGAAAAGGGATTTACTAGAGACATATGTGATATGCCCCCTCCTGATTAGAGGCCTCCTGTAAGGGAGGCTATTGAGAGTTTGAGCATTGCTCGGGAGGCTTCCAGCTCTTGACTGAGACTTGCAGGAATGCCCTCGGAGGCCTGATTCTGATGTGGATGATCTGATGCCTTCAGCTTCCCCTCCTTCTGATTCCTCATTTTTGATTTCATGCATTCATTTTCCCATTTTAGGGATTTTTTGTCAAAGAGGTCTCTGATTCAGGAAGAGGAAGGGGAGCTTTTTTAAAATTTAAGGAAGCATAGGCCTTACCTCCTACCTCCTAAAGTGAATGTGGTGGAATTGAATTTGGTTTTGCAGAGGCTTCCCCTGATCCTTTTCTTTCTGCCCCAGTTAAACGGTGGGGGATTATAGGAGCTCATGGATATCATTCACCACAGTTACAGGTTTTATTTCCATACCTTGCCTCCTTTCAAAAGGCATGCCAGACATTCCTCAAGGCTCTAAGCAAAGCTCACAAGCAAATTTTTCTCAGTTACAAATAGGGGCCATTCAGCGGTTCCTCCTGTGCCAGAAAGCCTAGGATTTTTTTCGCCTGTCCTGTTCCTAGTACCGAAGAAACCACGGGATTTATCTTGGATTTATCTATCCTCAACACTTCCCAAGTTCAAAATGTTGGCGTTACAATTGTTTTTTACCTACCTCTTACCTCTGCTGGGCAAAAACTGGGTGGTGAGAGCTTGTGTGTGCCTAGCCTTCATTTTTGCAGAAGACTACAAGACCCAGAAAGTATCTATTTTTATTATCTTTTCTCTACGTGCCCCAGTTCTACATCTCCTCCCATTGGCTTTGGCTTATCTACTGCGCCCAGAGTATTCACAAAGCTTCTTAGCTTCAAATCTATCTTTAGGGGGGCAAAATCCTGATTACACTTGGACTGAAAAGGAAGAAGACCTTCTACAGAGACAAGAAAATGTCATAGCAATTATGTCATCCTAGGGTATTCTGTGAGCGAAATAAAATGTGAGAAGTATAAAGTCAGTCTAAAAGCCCTCTCAAGACATGTGCTTTCTGGGTGTGGATGACGGCGCAGCAGACAGATAGCCTTTACCCCTTTCCACAAAAAAAGATCAACTCCAAATTCAGTCATCACTGATCTCAGGAGTCGGGCTGACTAATGACACAGTCCTTCAAGCCTTAGGGTTCATCTTAGCCAAACTGCATATGAGAGCTACAGTGGCATCTCAAAAATGTGTGAACAATGAGTATAATGTTTGGACACAGTCATTCAAATATTTGGATGCATTCAAAAGGAATTTTTTAATACCAGCAATTCAATGTCACCTAAAAGGAAACAGGATGTCAATGACCCGGGAATGAGGCGAGTCACCAGAGGTGACGACAGATGCCTCAGACATTGCGAGGGGAGCTTATCTAAATGGAAAAGTGGATAGGAAAGTGGAAAGTAGAGAGTGGCCTGCCAGACTCAACATAGAACCAGATCACATATCTCCATATTGCGCAGTGCTTTAAGGCATAATCTTCCAGGGCGGAGTACTTTCTTAACAGACAGGTGTTGATTCTAACAGACAAAACAAACAAGGGACGGTGCATTTACAACAAAAACAAGCAAGGAACAATTTTATAGGAGAAGCAATGATTTGGCAAGCAAACTCTTCGAGCAGGCAACGCTCTCTAACACAGAACTCCTTCAGGGATGTGTTCTGCGGACAAGCAGAGGATCCTAGCAGATGGAAATTGGATCCCATCGTATGAAGTGGAGTTGACAGTGTTTTGGGGAACTCCAGTGTCCTGGGGAACTCCAGAGGGAACTAAAGCACCAGCTGTAAACCACTTCTCACTAAACCACCCTGCCAAGCTTGGAGGCTTGGAGGGTTTCTTTCGCAGCTTTCAATCTTCAATGCTTTCTTTCCACCGTTTCAAATTCTTGGAAATTAGCTTCGTGCTTCTTCCTCAAAGACAAGCCAAGCGAGATTTTAACAAGACAAGCAGAGATCGGCACTGGTACTCATATTTGTACAGCCTGGCAGCCTCCATGGCCTTTACTGATGATCATGAATCTGTTGTCTATGGTGGACGGTCGTTTGCTCAATGTCAAGTTGTCCTCTCTTCACGGGTCAGCTGCTCAATGTCAATTTTCAAGCTCTTCATCTAACTTCCTCAAATAGTTTTAAATGTAGACAGCAGGTCTCAACTTCCTCAACAAGTTTAGTGTTGATTATGGTACCCAGAAGAGAAGATTTTTAGGAAAGACTGATGAAGAGAATTTGGAGAAAATGGAGCCTAATTTATTTTTGGCTGCAGAAATTTGAGTGAGGTTATTGGATTCAATTTGTCTGTCTCTTCAATATCAATTCATGCTGCATTAACTTTCATTCACATTGATTGTCACCCTACATTTTTTCACATCCTTTGTTGTCACAATAATTTTTGAGAGGGCAATTCAACTCCTTTCCCCATTATATAAGACTCCCAAGGGCAAAGAATTAAGAGTTGGAGAAACTTCTACTCCTGCTTGGGATCACAATTTGTTGGACCTTGACTTACTTGCAGCCTGCTTGCAGCTTTTACTTGTCATGGAAGACTTGCAGAAGGGTTTCTTTTGCTTTTTGTTATGGCGGTACTTCTGTTTTGAGGGTTTCTGAGTTACAGGCCTCATTGCATGCTAATCCTTTGATTTTTTTTAAAAGGGGTTTCTATCGATTGGCTTTCCTCCTTCAGCATGCTAAACTCGTTTAATACAGATCCCCCAAACTAAAGGGGAAAATTCTTTGCATACTTTAGAAAAGATACCAAACTGAGCGGAAAAAGATTTTGCATACTTTATTTTAGCAGGTCCTTACAGTTTATTGCAGCTTCAGCTTTGAGTTTTTAGGCTTTGCTTTGTGTTCTCAGGGCAGTTGTCTGTTTGGATTGGGTGTTGCTAGTGTGAAAAAAAATTTGCATTACAAAGGAGATTCCAGCTCATTTTAGGTTGCATTACATGGGATTGGAGGCCACTTCTGGGGATTTTCTGGGGCCCACTAGGCAGGATGCCACTAGGGTGGCAACTAAGGGTGCATACTTTCTGGGGCATTATCACCTTCACTCTCTACTCAGTGTCTAGGGCTCTCTTTGCCACTTCTCTATTCTACAGAGCATCTTGTCAGTTCCTGCTTCCTTTATTTTGCCAGCCTCCCTGCTATCTGCTGATTTAGTTCCTGCTTCCTTCTCCTTTGCAACTGCTCTACCCTCAGAACCTAACTACCCAATAGTTAGGACTGCAATAGTGATGTTTTGGTAACATAGTACAGTTTTCAGGTACCCTCCCTCCTTCCCCTCTGTGTCCAGGGAATTGGTGTGTGTTTAGAGTTATATCCCTCTAATTTTGTGGTTAGTTATATATAATGTTATATTTTTTGTATATTTTGTATATTTTGTATTTTGTTTATATATATATATATGTTTTCTTCTTTGGGTTTTTTGGTTTGGTTTTGAGGATATTCTGATGGGTCATCGTCTGAAGAATGGCTGAACGAAAGGCGCATTGAGTATAATGGCTGTCGGCGTCAGCCACTCTGCTGGTATTGTGGGCCGTCAATGACAGCGGACTACCCACGAGTTAGGACTGGTGCAATACTGAGGACTGCAGCAATGTGGAATGGTAGGGATCTAACTGTACTTTTTATTAGTTAAACTAATGTAAGTTAATTAAAGCTGTATTCTACAGAAATGTTCCAATATTGGTGGTTGTGGGGGCAGTATCAACAGCGAGACAAGTGCCCTTGTGGAGTTTTCTTGCACCTTGGTGAACTCTGAAGGTGATTTTACTGTTTGCAATTTTACCTCCCAGTCTTTTGACATAGAAACTGCCAATTTACTTAGTAAAGGATTTAATTTTGTTCCTACTTAGGCGTTCGAGCACAGTTGAACTTATTTTGGACTTGAAATTATTTGCAAGGAACTTGAATTTCAAGTTGCTGTTTGATTCTTTGCCAAATGTTAAAAGTAGCAAAGTGTTGCACAAAAGAAGTTTAACCCTCCCCTTTTTAAATTTTTAGTAATTTTTTGAAAGTATGTGAATTTGAGTTCAGGGCTTTACTCAAACACAAATCTGAAGATGTTATTTTTAATCTGTCAAGGAACGAAAATATTCTGTTAAAAAGAAACTTTGTCAGGATAAATCTATTCGAGTTATGAAGCCGGATAAAGGGGGTGGGTTTGTAATTATGACTAAACAGGAATACAGCAATAGAATGAATGTTTTACTTCTTGATGGGGCGGTTTATGAAGAAGTTTCTGTAAACCTTGTCAACATTTCCCATCATAAAATAGATTTATTGTTGAAAGACATGCAGGACCAAGGACAGATTCATGTAGGTCTAGCTAGTTTTCTTTTTACTAAATATCCTAGGGTGCCAAATATTTTTGAAATCCCAAAGATACATAAAGATGGGAATAACCCACCCATGAGACCAATAGTGAGTGCACATGGATCGAAGACCCATTCTTTGGGGAAATTTGTTGATTTCATGCTCAAAAATGTCCTAAATGTGAAGAACACTTTTGTGTTGATTCCTGGCAGATGTTCATGTTTCACTGTTGCAGTCATTACTGTTGGGTTATCCTGCTGGCAGGCTACCCGCAGTCGGCCAGAATTCCAAAGTCTAGGTCCAGCGTCAGTTGCTGTGGCCTCTTCCCTGACGTCAGTGCGCCAGGGGTATAAAAGATGCAGCCGACGCCATTTTCTTCAGTCTTACTTGCCGCGTGGTGCCCGAAGCAAAAGCAGTTCGCAAGTGCCGGTCGGACGACTCCTGAGATTTTCATAGACTAATTTCAGATCTGAAGTTTACATTAAAGCTAAGTACCCCATTGGGGAAACTTTTTTCTTGCTCCAGACTGATGTCAGAAAAAGTTAACAATTGTATTTCTTGTGGGAAGCAAATACCTCATAAGGATTATCATTCTTACTGTATTCCTTGCCTATGCCCTGATCATAATGTTGCTAGCTGTCAGTTTTGTGCTAGATTCAACAAACGCACTATTAGGCGTCTGTCTGATTTTGCTTATTACTTTGGCCAAAAATTCAATTACATTATGCCGTTGGAACAGCCGACGACCGGAGTTTCTAAAAAACACAAGGAAAAAGAGAAGGACAGGCATCCGAGATCTAAAATCTACGACGAGGCTTCCGCTAAGCCAGTCGCTGACACCTGCTACCTCAGAGCCACAGGCCACTGACGACTCCCATGTGGAGCCAGCTAGGCCTCTGGATACTCAAGGTATTGGACACTTGGAAATCATTCCCTCAGATGGGTCCAGAGCTGCTGAGCAGGCAACGGCTTCTGAGGGTGTTTTCAGACCTACACAGCTATATGTACAGCCTACTTCAGCTTTAAAAGCAAAGAAAATGACTACAGTAGCTTTAAAGACAAAGAAGCAAGTACAACATTCTGCAGGACAGACTTCCATGCCTAAGAAACAGATGTTTAAAATGGCCGAAGACCTTATTACCTTGATCAGGGGTTCCCATCCCCCTCCTGACAAGAGGCCTAGGCAAGAGACAGACTATGACTCTTCAGATCAGGTTTCCATTTCCTCTGACTCCTCTCAGAATCAAAGAAAAGGCTTAGAGATTTTTTTTTACTTCCTCAGCACAGGCCTCTTGCTATTCCCCCCTGTGCTAGACATAGTAGATGATGTATTTTCAGAGTCCGGCCTTTATCCAGACACCTTACCTCCAGCTCCTGCTAAGCCAGACAGATACTACAGGGTTCCAGATTCACATAAATTTCTTTATAAAAACCCTGCTGCTGACACACACTTTTTCTCAGGGTCCCAAGGGGGTTAAGGCTGCTACTGCAAAAAACCCTGTCCCTTCTGACAGGGATTCAAGGCCAATGGACAGATGGGGGAAAAAGGTTTGCACTTCTGCTTCTTTGGCTGTGAGGGCTTTAAATTGTCAATTTCATATGATTAAATATCAGCAATACTTAATGTCACTGTTAAAGCAGAAAATGTTGGCTAATTCTGATTGTACAGAAAATAAGGAAATACAGGATTTATTGCATGCAACTGAACAAGTGGGAAAGCATACATTGCAATACAGTTTTGATTCTCTGGAGGCCTCCTGCAGGGCCGCAGTTACGGGTTCTGTCATTAGGAGGCATGCTTGGTTAAAGGAACAAAATCTGACTGATCATGTTAAAGCAAAATTATTAGATGCTCCATTACAGCATGATACTTTATTTGGTGTTAAAGCAGAGGAGGTTTTGAAGAAAATAGAGGACAAAGCAAAATCTATGCAAACAGTAAACGATTTCTTACAGGTTCAGCCACCAAAATTTAGCAGAAACGGGCCTACAAAGAATTGGTCCTTTCCAGTGTCGGACAGGCCACAAAGAGGCAGATATAGACGTCCCAGAGGCAGATCCCAGCCCCAGGGCTCATACAGTCCTAAACAGTGGGGCTCTTCTACCTCCAAAAGTGGAGAAGACAAAGCACAGCCATACAAGAAACAGTTCCAATGACTTGCCTCTGTCAGCTCCAAGCACATATCTTCTTGCAGCCACCTTAGGGGGGAAAACTAGCTCTTTTTTTCTCAAAATTGGCACATGATCACCCAGGACAAATGGGTATTGAATATAGTGTCCCAGGGCTACAGGTTCCACTTTCACACCCTGCCAAAGGCAAAAGGTATGCGCCAAAGGCAAAAGGTATGCCAGCCTGCCACACAAGCAATGGGCAGAGGCACAAAAACAAGTTTTGTCCCTTATGCAAATGAGGGCCATTCAGCAAGTACCACAGCAAGAGCAGGAACAAGGATTTTACTCGAGACTTTTCTTGGTTCCCAGAAAGGACAAAGCCTGGAGATCAATACTGGACCTGTCTTTTCTAAACACATTTCTGGACGTTCAAAAATTCAAAATGTTAACTCTGCAGCAGCATCTGCCCATGCTGGGCAAGAATGCTTGGCTTATAACTTTGTAACTAAAAGAGGCATACCTGCATATACCAATCGGACAATCTTGCAGAAGATACCTCAGATTCATAGCTGGCTCAATACACTACCAATTCTCTGCACTGCCCTTTGGCTTATCTACTACACCCAGGGTCTTCACAAAATGCCTGGCACCAGTAATTGCATTTTGCAGACAGAAGAATTCAAATTTATCCTTACTTGGATGACTGCCTTATACAACCAGAGAACAAAGAGACTTCACTAAAGCATCTGGCATTCGTAAAAAGATTATTAATTTGCCTAGGGTACACAGTAAATGAAAAGAAATCAAAACTAGTACCCTCTCAAGAGATAATATCCCTGGGTGCAAGCTTAAATACAACTGCCCAGATGGCTTATCTCACGCCAGACAAACAAAGGCAACTAACTTCTTACTTCGAAACGTTGGCAACAAAGACCCAGTTATCTGCAAGAAAAATTCTGCAGGCTTTGGACTTCTTGGCATCCTGCATTCTGCTAATTTCATATGCCAGACTGCATATGAGGAAACTTCAATGGTACCTAAAAAGTGTCTGGACTCAACATTGTCAAAGCCTGGAAGCATTAATTACCATCATTCCTTGCTTGCAACAGGAGTTTCAATGGTGGGCACATGCCTGTCACCTCAACAAGAGACAGCCATTCACTCTACCCATAGCCAGGCAGTCAATAACAACAGATGCATCAGATTATGCCTGGGGAGCACACATGGTAGGAAAATGTATTCAGGGCAAATGGTCCACCAGCCAAATGTATCTACATATCAATCAAAAAGAGATGCTAGCAGTTCAGAATGCCCTGACAGCTTTCAAGGATCTTCTCCATCCTGGACAACTACTGATAAGGACGGACAGTACTACAGTCATGTGGTACATAAACAAGCAGGGAGGCACATATTCCTACCCCCTCTGCAGACAAGCCATGACTTTGTGGGACACTGCATTGACTTATCAAGTACACCTGCAAGCACAATTCGTGCCAGGAAAGAACAATACTCTGGCAGACAAACTAAGCAGAAACCTTACGGATCTCCACGAGTGGAAACTGGATCCTCAAGTCTTCAGCATGATAACAAAGGAATGAGGATCCCCAGACATAGATCTATTTGCCTCCCCTCTCAACTGCCAACTACAGAAATTCTGCACAAGGACTTATCACAAGCAAGCATCGAAAGTGGATGCTCTGTCATTCAGCTGGAAAAGTTTAACAATATATGCCTTTCCTCCTCTACCTCTCCTCTCCAAGGTACTCCTAAAGGTCAGACAAGAGAAGCCAAAAATGATTCTGATTGCCCGAGACTGGCCCCGCCAGCACTGGTACCCAATCCTAAAAAGCTTGTCTCAAGGCCCAGCCTGGACATTGCCTCTAATTCCTCACTTACTGACCCAGCGAAACAATCAGATTCTGCACAGCCAACTCAGGACCCTAAATCTAACTGCATGGCGGATAATGTAACCATTCAAAACACGCCTTTCTCTAAAGCAGTGATGGATGTTATTTTGGAGGCCAGGAGGCCCAGTACCAGAAAATCTTATGTAGAAAAATGGAAAAGATTCTGTGCTTGGAACCAGGCACAAGAAATTGACACATTGGTACCAAATATTCCTCAGATTTTGCAATACCTAACTGAGATGCTGGACAAAGGCCTATCCTTTTCATCAATTAGAATTCATGCCTCTGCCATTTCAGCTCATTACAATACGGAACCTCCTATTTTTTCCCATCCATTGCTAAGGCAATACCTCAGAGGGGCCAAAAACCTAAGACCTCCAAGGAGAGCCCCAATACCTGCATGGGACCTCAATTATGTCTTGGAAAAACTCACACTGCCGCCTTTTGAGCCAGCCAATACAGCTGATATAAAGTTATCTTGGAAAACAGCTCTGCTCCTAGAAATAACCTCTGCAAGACGAGTTTCAGAGTTACAGGCACTCATGGCTGTGGAACCTTTCATCATTTTCCATCCAGACAGGGTTTCTCTAAGGACGAACCCAACATTTATGCCTAAGGTACTGTCCATTCCGGCCCTTAACCATTCATTTGCCTACCTTTTATCCAAACCCACAGAATAAGGGTGAGAGACTTCTGCATTCTTTGGACATACACAGACCTTCTACTTGGACAAAACTAAAGCTTTCAGAAAAACTGAGCAGCTTTTAGTAGCATATGCTGCAGGATCTCAAGGAAAGTCGGTCTCAAAACAGACTATTTCAAAATGGATAGGCCACTGCATTTGTTTCTGCTACTCACAACATGGCAAGTCAGTGCCCAAGGGCATTAGGCCTCATTCTACCAGGGCAGCAGCCACTTCAGCAGCCTTTCTCAGAGGAGTACCAACCAAAGACATTTTAGAGACCAACTTGGAGTTCAATGCACACTTTTACAAAGCACTACCATTTACCTCTCTACTCTAAATCCAGAGCAGGCTTCGCCACTGCAGTTCTGCAAGGCCTTATAGCCTCTCCTAATCCTATTTAGGCCCAGCCACCTAACCTCAGCTTTGGGATTCAACCCAAGAGTAATGACTGCAACAGTGAAACACGATGAACATAGTACAGTTGTGTACCTACCATAAATGTAGATGTTCGTGTGTATGTACTGTTGCAGTCCAGGTTACCCACCCACCATCCCCCTTTTCTTTGCTGGGACTTACCTATACTTTATCTTATACAACCTACGTGGTGTGTTTGCTTGTAGATGAAGGATATGTTTATTTTACTGCATGCATAATAATTGGCATAATATTTTTTAGCCTACCACTTTGGGAGCACCTGACATCTGGGGCAAGAAAAACTGAAGAAAATGGTGTCTGCTGCATCTTTTATACCCCTGGTGCACTGACGTCAAGGAAGAGGCGACAGCAACTGACGCCGGACCTAGATTTTGGATTTCTGGCCGACTGCGGGTAGCCTGCCAGCAGGATAACCCAAGAGTAATGACTGCAACAGTGAATACACTCTAACATCTACATTTGTGGTAGGTACACAACTGTACTTAAACTAAAACTTCCCTATGACAATAGTACATCCTTCCTCACTATTGATGTGATCAACCTTTTTAATGTTATCCCACATTCAGTAGGGATTGAATGGTTTGAGGAATTTCTTTATGAAAGCCAGCTATTTAGTAATGATCAAGTGGCAGCATTGGTGACGCTTATGGAAATTATTTTAAAATACAATTTTGTCTTTTTTGAAGGACAGTATTTTGTACAGAAAACAGGGGTTGCCATGGGGGGAGCCTCTTGTGCTCCCATTTTTGCTAACATCATTATGCTAATGTGGGAAAGTTCCCTTTTACATCTTCTTTTTTCTAACAAGTGGAATCTGTATTTACGTTGCATAGATTTTTTTTTTTTTGTGGAAGGGGACAGTAATGATATGCATGAATTTTTAGTTTAATTAAATGGTACTACTGAGTTTTTAAAGTTTACCCACTCACATAGACTGCATGACACTAATTATTTAGATGTATAGCTTAAGAAGGATGTGGGGCATTCACAATTTGTAAGCAGTCTTTATAAAAAACCTACCTACTGTAACAGTCTCCTTCATTACCAAAGTAACTATCCAACACACATCAAAAAGGGCCTAGTTAAAGGTCAATATTTGAGAATCTCAAGGATGGTCAGTAGGGATGAAGATTTCCACTTGCACAATGTAGTGTAATGAAGGAAATGCTTATTTCTAGGGAGTACCCTATTGATTTGGCTGAGAAATGTATACAATGAAATTTGGAAAAGGGTTGAAGGTATTTTCAAGCCCTTACTAAATGCAGGTGTGGACCCCAACTTTAGTATCCATTCTACCTTTCAAAGAAGCAATAACAAGGAATATACTTGTTCTTTTATTACTAGATTTTCAGCAGATCATCAGGGTATTTACAATATTTTAAAGAAAAATTGGCAGATTTTTTTTTTAGACAAGAGGGTTTTTTGGAGAAGGTAGGAAATAAACCCTATTTAATTTTTAGAAGAGGGGCCACCATTAAGAATTTGTTGGAAGGGGGTGTCAATAACTTAGCACATCATAGTGGTTTAGGGACTGAAAAATGTTTTTTGTGGCCAATGTAGTTTCACTTTAAGCACTGAGAAGATTAAAATTAACCACACTGTTATTAGACCATCAGGAAAATTCTCCTGTAAAACACGAGTTGTTTATGCCACCCTTTGCACAAAATGTAAAGGTTTTTACATCGGAAAAACTTGAGGAGACTAAAAGAGAGAATCTATGAACATGGGAGGAGTCTTAAAAATCCTAATTCCAATAGTGCTTTATTTAAACGCAGGAAAAAAAATCCCAACCATGAGTTTGTTTTCGTGGTTGAAAAGGTCCCCCAAGATCCTAGAAGGGGACCATGGGAAGATCTCCTTGAATTTAAGGAGCTTATGTTGGCAAGTGAGATTAAATGTTCTCACGTTCCCAGGTCTCAATGACCGTCTTAGTCTGAGCAGTCTTCTAAAACTGCGGTCTTATGTAGTTTAGTTAAACTTAAATCAAAATTTAGGTTTTTTTTAAGCTTCAACATGTTTAAATCAACTGTCTTGTAGTTTATTTTTTGGTGTGTTTGTTTAGAACTGTAAGATGTTCATATGCTTTTGTGTTTTTTTAGAATATTTATTTTCTGTAGAATACAGCTTTAATTTACTTTTTTTATTGTAAGATGTTTATTAGTTAAATTGAGTCAGGTGATGTTCTCTGAATGGTATTTATTTGTGCTTTAATTGTAAATAAATACCTTCATGAAAAATGGACCTCCCAATGTAATCATCATGGGAGGGGAGGGAGCTTGAGCTAAGCTGTTGACTGAGTAATGCCGTCTTAGATCGATATCTGATCCAAGACCCTAACTTGATGAATGTTGACTACAGATAACACAGATGCCAAGTTATGGTAGGTACGTAACTATAATTTTCCCGATTTTTGTATCGTCTTCTGTTTAGCCTCTTCCAACATGTCCTTAGCTGCCACCACAGAGTAATTTCTAATCCATACTCCTAAATACTTAATTTTATCAAGACCCCATACATATGGATACTGTTGGACCAATTTGTGCGTGGGTACATAATTTACCACTATCAACTTTGTTTTAGCTTTATTAATTTTGTTTTATAATCTGTTCTCTTTGACCTTCTTTACAATTGGAACTACTTTAGCTTCTGCTCTGCTGTCCTCTTTTATTCATTTGTCCCACAGTGTGCATCCCAGCACCTATCTCAGGGGCTTCATCTCTATCACTTCAAGCTTCCTCAACTGCACTATCTTTACTGCCCAGGTTTCTGTACGATACAGTAGTACTGGTGTTACCACTGTTTTGTATGCCTTACTTTTCGTCATCTTTGGCATTCCTCTGTTGTACACTACCTCTGACATTCTTTGCCAGTTTTCTGCAGCCCCTGTGATTCTAGCTTTGACCTCAAGACTTCCCTTCACCACCATCATCCCTCCCAGATTCTTGAAGCTACAATCCTGTTCCCCTGTTTTCATTCTGTTTCAGCTTTCAGCTTCTGATTTCCACATTTGCTTCTGTTACAACTGCTGTATCTGTACTTAGTTTCATCCCGTGTGCCCTCAGTTTTGCCTACCATTTCACTATCCTTTGCTGAAGTCCTTGCTCAGAGTCTTGCCAATAGTGCCATACCATCAACATACAGCAACCTTGTTAATCTGTCCCCTCCAACTTATTTGCTAATGTAGTTTGTCACCAGTATGGGCAGTGATGAGCTCAGAGCTGAACCCCTATGTGAGACTGAACCTTGTTTGTACTTCAGTCATTGAGTCCTTGTGTATAGCTTGCACTAATTCTACCATTGTTTCTGGGACTTTGAACCACTGCAGAAATGCTCAAATTAAATTTCTTGGGACCTTGTCATATGCTTTGTCCACTTCTGTGAATGCCCAGTTGGATGCTTTCCTCATATGTGGCTTCTTCTCAACTACTTGTTTCACTGCAAATATCAGGTTGGTAGTGCTTTATCCTGGTCTTAATCCAAACTGTTAATCACCCATATTACTTTCTATTAATCTGAATATTAATTTATCAATCACCCTCTGCAGAACTTTCATGCAGTGTGACAGGAGTTTGATACCTTTCTACTGCCCACAGTGTGAATGTCCCTATTGTTCTTGCACACTGGTACTAGTATGCTTATTCTCCATTTGTCTGGGTTATGACAGTCTCTCCATACTGCTCTGAGTACCCTTTGGAGCGACTTCTCCCCTATTTCACCTAACATCTTGATCATATTTGCTATGACCTTATCTGAACCGACTGCATTTCCTTAGTGCTGATGTTCTTCGTGTTTCACTGCTGCAGTCATCACATTTGGGTTATCCCTGCCAGGGTAGCCCTTAGTCAGCCCGAATACCAGAGGCTTAGTATTTCTGCGTCAGTTGTTGTTGCTCCAGGACTGACGTCAAGTTGTGCGTTGTGTAAAGTAAGGCAGCTGACGCCGTTACATCAGTCTTACTTGCCGAAGAGCCCAAAGCAGAAGCAGTTGGTACGAGTGCCTTTATTTTCCTAATTGAAGCTGAAGTCTTACAATGCCAAGTTCCCCGTTTGGCTCCTTTTTTCCTGCTCTCACCGATGTCAGAAAAAATTAACAATTGTCTCGCCTGTGGAAAGCAAATACACAGAGACTTTCATTCTTAGTGCGTCACTTGCTTAGGCCCAGACCCCGACGTCCCTCACTCATTTTTGTGCCTTGTTCAGTGCCAGAACTATACATCGTGGGGCCCCTATTGTAGTTAGAGATATGTTCTTTGTGTTTCACTGTTAGTCCTCACACTTGGGTTATCTGCCTGCAGGTAGCCCTCAGTCAGACCGAATACCAGAGTCTTGGGATTTCTGCGTCAGATGCGGTCACCTCTTCCATGACATCAGGTCATCAGGGGTATAAAACGTGCAGCTAATGCAATTACATCAGATTTTCTTGCCGCGTGGGAGCCCAAAGCAGAAGCAGTTCCCAAGTGCCGGTTGGCTGCTACCTGAATTTTCATTTTTCGAGTTTCAAACCTGAAGTCTTCTAAAGCTAAGTACCCCGTTGGGAATCCTTTTTTCTTGCTCTAGCCGATGTCAGAAAAAGTTAACAATTGTCTTGTCTGTGGAAAGCAAATACCTCAGAAATTTTCATTCTTACTGTGATATCTGTTTAGGCCCAAATCACAACGTTCTCGCTGTAGGTTTTGTACCTTGTTTAACGCACGAACTATTTGTTGTCGGACTGTCTGTCACTTAATTTTTTCGCTCTTGTCTGTTTTCCGAAATGGCTTCCATAAGCCATCTGACTGGCGATCTTCCAAAAAAACACAAGGATAAAGACAGACCGCATAGGTCCAAAACTGCTGACGACACTTCCGTTAAGCTAGTCGCCATTTTGCCAGTACTCAGTAAGGTGCTTTCACAGCCCCTGATACAGATACCCTCTGCTGCGACCCATTCTGAGTCCGGTATGCTGCGAGATGCTTCTTTGACTATGGAACCTGTGGATATCTCTACTTTGAGTCCGGAGCTGCTGTGCACGCACCAGCTTCTGAGGGTGTATTCTGACCTTTCGATGTTCGCATTAAACAGACAGCTTCGTTTTTGACAAAAAATACTGATTTTCTCAGGCCCAGAGTTCGCACTGCACCTAGAAAACCGATGACCAAAAGCGCATGCTCAAGCTCCCTTGCCACAGAAACAAATGCTTAGAATGGCTGAAGACCTTATAACTTTAATTAGGGGAAGCCAGCCTTCCCCCTCTAAAAGACAAATAACTGATTTTCTTTCTGATTCTACAGACCATGAGTCCGATGACTCTGATCCCTCTGATTACCAGGACATACCCTTATCTACCTATGAGGATTCAGATGCAGGGGATTCCATACCCTCTGCCTCCCCTCCAGAGGACTTTTCTTTTGGTGAGACCTTGCATACTTTGAGAACATTTCCACTGGGAATGCCAGGACTACCCTCTGTCCAAAAAGATACTCAGAGAATTTTTAGACTTGCCTCAGCACAGGCCTCTAGCTATACCCCCTGTCCTGGACATTGTAGATGATGTCTTCATGGAATCCAGTCTTACTCCTGATACTTTACCACCAGCTCCTAGAAAGCCTGGCAGGTACTACAGTGAGTACCTGACACTCACAAATTTCTCACTAAGAATCCCACTGCGGATCCAGAAACTATTTCCCAGGGGCCTAAAGGCATTAAAGCTACTACAGCTAAAACCCTTCGGACAGGGATTCTAGAGCTTTAGATAGATGGGGGGTAAGAAGGTATATACCTCTGCAAGTCTTGCCCATCAGGGCTTTGAATTGCCACTTTCACATGTTGAAGTACCAGCAGCATATTATGGAACTAATTAAACAAAAAATGTTGTTGCTTCCAGATTGTACAGAAAATAAAGATTTACAAGAGTTAATGCATTCTGCAAAACTAGTAAACATACTGTGCAGTGTGGTTTTGATGCTGCTGTCACTGGGTCTGTACTGAGAAGGCATGCGTGGTTGAAGGAGGAAATCTTGCCAGACCCCATGTCAAAGCACAATTACCAGATGCTCCATTAAACCAGGAAAGGTTGTTTGGCACAAAAGCAGAAGTTCTTAAAAAGATGGAGGAAAAAGTTAAATCTATGCAAACTGTTAAATATTTCTTACAGGTGCAGCCACTTAAATGCAGTAGGCATCGGCCTTGTAAAAACTGGTCCTTTCCAGTCCCTCCCAAGCATTCTCAGTCCAAACCCAGGGGCAACAGACCATCTAGACCATAGTCTTAGGGTATGCAGAGATCTAAATGGAGTTGCTCCTTCCTCTAAAATAGGGAGTGGTAAGCCATCCCCTTATGGAAAAAGTTTACAATGACTTGTCTATCTTCCTTCCCAGCAAAGCCCAAGTACTTGCACCCCTAAGAGGAAAACTCAGGCAGATAACCCAAGTGTGATGACTGCAACAGTGAATACACTTGAACATCTACATTTAGGTTAAGTGTACAGAACTGTATACATCTACATTTATGGTTAAGTATACACAACTGTATTTTTTGCTCTATCCTCAAATTCTGATATGGCTTTGGTAAGCCATCTGACAGCAGATCTTCCAAAGAAAACAAAAGGATAAAGACAGGACAGACCACACAGGTCTAAACCTACCGACGACATTTCTGTTAAGCTAGTCGTCAGTTCTTCGGTTCTCAGTGAGGCACTTTCACAGCCCCTGATGCCCGCTTCTGTGGATTCGCAGGCCGCTACAGAAACCCTTTCGTAGTCCGGTATGCTGCAAAACTCTTCATCGACTTTGGATCCTGCAGATGTCTGTACCTTGGATATGTCCAGAGCCACTGAGCAGGCACCGGCTTCCGAGGAAGTATTTTGCACTACAGTTTCGCGACACAGAAAGACTTCTTTCACATCTACCGTTCTTTCTAAAACTGCCATGTTTTTAAGGCCCAGGGTACGAACCACACCCAAGAAACCGACCCATTTACAGGCACCTGCTTCCTTGCCTCAGTCTCAAATACTTAAATTGGCAGAATATCTTATGCTGATAAGGGGAAGCCAAGCTACTTCCAAAAGAAAGAGGTTTGTCCCCAGTAGTTTTATCTGAACAGGAGTCTGCTGACTCTGATGCATCTGAATATGAAGACATGCAACCCCTTTCTGCTTATGAGGATTCTGATGCAGAGTTATCCATTCTTTCAGCTTCTCCACCCGAGGACTTTTCCTTTGGGGAAACCCTGCATACTTTAAGGGAGCATTTCCAATGGGAATGTCAGGACTACCCTCAGTGTAAAAAGAGACTCAGGGAATTCTTAGATCTTCCACAGCACAGATCTTTGGCCATTCCTCCTGTCCTGGATGTTGTGGATGATGTTTTCATGAAATCTAGTTAGACTCCTGACACCCTCCCTCCCACCCCCAGGAAACCTGATAGGTATAGAGTCCCTGACTAGGACAAGTTTCTTTTCAGAAATCCTACTGCTGACCCTGAGGTTATTTCTCAAGTGCCCTAAAGGAATTAAAGCAACTTCTGCTAAGAATCCCACCCCCTCATATAGGCATTCCCACGCATTAGACAGACGGGGTAAAAAAAAGTGTACACATCTGCTACTCCTGCTATCAGAGCACTAAATTGTCAGTTCCATATGCTAAAATTTCAGCAACACACCATGGAACTCCTCAAAGAAGAAATTTAATCTTTTCCTGCTTGTGCAGAAAATAGTTACAAGAGTTAATGCATTCTGCAAGTCAAATAACTAAGCACACCTTACAGTGTGGTTTTGATGCCCTAGAAGCATCTTGCAGAGCTGCAGTCCCTGGTTCTGTCCTTAGAAGGCATGCTTGGCTTAAGGAACAGCCCTTGCCAGGCCATGTCAAATCCAAATTACTGGCTGCACTATTGCACAGAGATGACCTGTTTGGCACCAAGGCAGAGGAGGTATTAAAAAGATGGAAGAAAATAAATCTAAGCAGACAGTTAAGGACTTCCTGCAGGTCCAGCCACCCAGGTTCAGTAGGCGTTGCCCCTCCACGTCCTTTCCTGCCCCCTCCAGGTCAGTTCAGCCCTGACCGTGGGGAAGCAGACTCCCCAGACAACAGCCACAGGGAATGCAGAGATCAAAGCAATGGAGTTCCTTCACTTCTAAACCAGGGAGTGCTAAGCCACCCGCTCATGGTAAGAGCTCACAATGACTTTCCACTTCCACCCCCTCCCTCTGCCCGCCTACACTTGCCCCTAGGAGGAAAACGTTCCTTCCACGCAAGCACCTGGGCCACCATTACCAACTACCACTGGGTCCTCAACATAGTGTCCCAGGGATACAAGTTTTCTTTCCACACACTACCAACCCCAAAACGGTTCCCAGATCTTCCTCCAAACCAGTGAGCAGAAGCCAAAAAGCAAGTCCTTTCCCTGCTCTCTGAGGGCAATAGAGCACGTTCCTGCAGAACAAATAGGCCAAGGTTTCTACTTCAGGCTCTTCCTGATACCCAGAAAAGAGGGCACCTGGCTCCCCATCCTCTGTCTATCCTTTCTAAACACCTTCCTGGTGATTCCAAAATTCAAAATGCTCACCCTCCAACAACTACTACCTATGCTCTCCAAGAATGCTTGGTTAGCCACCTTAGACATAAGAAGCCTACCTCCACACCCAACCAGGGAATCATGCAGGAAATATCTACATTTCAGGGCAGGATCTCTGCACTTCCCTTTCCAGAGTTTTCACAAAATGTCTGGCTCCTGTCCTTGATTTTTGCAGACAAAGAAATATTCAAATTTACCCATACTTAGATGACTGCTTTTTTCAGACAGTAAGGGAAAGCTGCTCAAAGACCTGGCCTTTGTAAAGGACCTTCTGACTTCCCTAGGTACACTATCAACAAAAAGAAATCCAAACTAGTACCCACCCAAAAGATTATATTCCTGGAAGCAAGCCTGAACACAGCATCCCAGATGGCATTCCTTACTCCAGAAAAGCAAACTTGCCTGACAGCCTATTTCACTCAACTAGCCACCAGACCCTAGTCACCCACAAGGAAAATCTTCAAGCTTGGGGGGTTCATGGCATCTTGCATTCTACTCATTCCATATGCCAGACTGCATATGAGGAAACTTCAGTGGTACCTAAAAAGCCTTTGGTGTCAACACTCTGAAGACCTGGAAACTCTTATACCAGTGATACTTTGCCTAAGGAAAGATTTTCTATGGTGGGCAGCAGAATGCACCCACAACAAGGGACTACCCTTCTCACCACCCTATGCCACCCAGATCCTCACCACAGATGCATCGGACTATGCCTGGGGTACACAACTGGATGGCAGGTGCATACAGGGCCAGTGGAGCCCATATCAAATTCATTTGCACATAAACCAAAAAGAGATGTTAGCTGTTCACGCATTGACAGCTTTCAGACCCCTTCTCTCCCCAGGAGTTCTGCAGATCAAAACAGACAACACCACTGTGATGTGGTATATCAACAAACAGGGCTGGGCTCATTCCTGCCCTTTATGCAGGCTCACCATGACCCTTTGGCACACAGCCTCAGCCATGCAACTACACTTGTTAGCACAATTCCTGCCAGGCTCTCTAAACACACTGGCAGACAACTTAAGCAGAAATCTTTTGGACCCACATGAGTGGCAACTAGACCAAAGAACCTTCACCCGAATAATTCAGAAATGGGGCTCCCCGAAGGTAGACCTCTTTGCTTCCCACTCCAACCATCAGCTCAGCAAGTTCTGTACCAGGGGAGCCTCACGGCAGGGCCTGGAAAGTGGATGGCCCTATCTTTCCAGTGGACCAACCTCTGTCTATACTTTTCCCCCACCACCACTCATTACCAGAGTACTGTTCAAAATAAGGGAGGAAAAACTGAGGACAATTCTAATTGCTCCAGACTGGCCTCGCCAGCACTTGTACCCACTCTGGTGCGCAGCCTGTCCCTTCTGCCACCATGGCATCTCCCTCAGATCCCAACCCTCCTAACCCAGAGGGAAGAAGAATTCATGCATCCCCAGTTGCAGACGCTCAGTTTGGCAGGCTAGCTTTATTGCCTGACCAATGAACAAGCTGCCAATCTCAGTAGACCGGTTCTAGATGTACGTGAGGCCAGACACCCTAGCACTAGAAAGTCTTATGCTGACAAATGGAAATGGTTCTGCACCTGGATCCAAGCTAAGCGAGCCGTTACGGCACAGCCCTCCCTACTTCTCATCCTGGATTACCTAGCTGACCTACTACACAGTGGTCTCTCCTTTTCCTCTATTAAAATTCATGCCTCTGCTATCTCTGCTCATTTCAACACTGAGCAGCCACTTGTCTCACAGCCTCTCATCAAACAGTTCCTAAGAGGGGCTAGCAACTTGAGGCCACCCAGAAGAGCACCTACCCCAGCTTGGGATCTAAACTTTGTGTTGGAAAAGCTCACCCTTCCCCTTTGAGCCAGCAGCTTCAGCAGAATTAAAGTTTCTCTTCTGGAAGACAGCCTTGCTTCTGGCCATCACTTCAGCCATAAGAGTATCCGAGCTACAAGCACTCATGGCTGTAGAGCCCTTCATCATCTTCCATGCTGATGGTATCCCTCAGGTTTAACCCATCATTCATGCCAAAAGTGGTGTCCAGCATAGCTCTCAACCAATCCGTTCATTTGCCCACCTTTTTCCCTAACCCACAAAACAAGGGAGAAAAGGATACTGCAGTCTAGATGTTCAGTCAGCTCAGATTCTATCTAGACAGGACTAAATCATTCAGAAAAACTGATCAGTTGTTAGCTTTGCTGCAGGAGCAGAGGGCAAAGCCGTATCCAAACAAAGCATTTCCAAATGGATAGCACACTGCATCCATTTTTGCTACAAGCAACGTGGGAAACCTCCCAGTAAGGGGGTCAGGACTTACTCTACTAGTGCAGCCTCTACCTCTGCAGCTTTCCTCAGAGGAATCCCATCCAGGGGCATCTTGGAGGCTGCAACCTAGACATCTGTTCACACCTTCACCAGGCATTACCACCTGCCTATCTTCTCCAAATCTAGGGCAGGCTTTGCCACTGCAGTCTTGCAGGGCATCCTAGCCAGTTCCTAGTCTTACTGACTGCCTCCACCCTTTCCTCAGCTTTGGGAATCAACCCAAATATGATGGCTGTAACAGTGAAACTCTAACAACATAGTACAGTTGTGTACACTTACCATAAATGTAGATGTTCGAGTGTATTCACTTCAAGGATGTATCTGCAGTCCTTACAAATGGGTTGTCCTGCTTCAGGCAGCCCCTCGGTCGGCCGGATTCCAAAGTCTGGGTCCAGCGTCGGCTGATGTCACCTCCATCCTGACGTCAGAGCGCCTGGGATATAAAAGCGTCAGCCGACGCCATCTTCCCCAGTCTTTCTTGCCACGCAGTGCCCGAAGCAGAAGCAGTTAGCAAGTGCTGGTCGACCAGCTCCTGTGATTTCAGCTAACCGAAGACTTCAAAAAGCTAAGTACCCCGTTGGGGACTCTTTCTTGCCTCAGCCGATGTCAGATCAAACGGTTAAAGTTAATAATTGTTTATCTTGTGGGAAACAAATACCTCTTAAGGATTTCCACTCTTACTGCCTACCCTGCCTAGGCCCAGACCACGACGTCTTGGCCTGTGTAGCCTGTGCTTCTTTCAATAGACGCACTCTTAGGCGTTGGGCGGAGTTTGCAGAGGAAATTTTTTGGGGATAAATACTGTTATACTGTGCCGTCAGAGCTTCCGACTCCTCATTTACCCAAAAAACGGAAGGACAAGGACTGACACACGCGGTCCGTGGTTTCGGCCGAAACCACGCCCAGGCCTACCGCGAGTGTTTCGGTCTCTGCCGAAACCGAATCCTCGTTGCTTCCGACCGACAAAACCTCACAACCGACAATCTCGGCCCCGGAGGACACCTCTGAATCGGTTATATTTCCTACTGAAACCGGTGCTCTGGAAATATCCAACACCATTTCTCTAGATAAGACTACTCCAGCACGTGGGGCAGCCAGGCCTCCTGTATCCATGACCATAAAGGCATTTACACGTGCTAAAGCTGCTAAACAGCCAAAATCTCTCCCTCCCAAGACTATTCCTCAGGGATCCACTACCGGTTCACAGATTTTAAGTTTAGCCGAGGACCTTATTTCCCTAATTAGGGGCTCTCAGCCAAATCCGGACAGGGGCTCTCAACCTCCTCAAGACAAAAGGCCCAGGGTTGAGCAGACAGATCCCCAGTCTTCTGATGAGGCCTCAGATGACTCTGCCCTATCAGACTACCAGGAGGAGGCCTTTACGGCCTATGAGGATTCTGATGCAGAGGAATCTATACTATCGGCCTCCCCTCCTGAAGAGTTGTCCTTTGGGGAGACCCTCCACTCCATGAGAGAGCATTTCAAATGGCAGGGCCAGGAATTCTCTGACTCCAGGAAGAGATTAAGAACTTTTTTGCATTTACCTCGGCATAGACCTTTGGCTATTCCTCCTGTTTTAAATGTCATTGATGATGTGTACTCTGAGTCTAGTATTTCCCCTGACTCCCTTCCTTCGGCTCCTGTCAAACCCGATAGGTACTACAGGGTCCCGAACTCGCATCATTTCCTTTACAAGGGCCACTCTGCTGACCCAGAAACTATTTCCCAGGGCCCTAAAGGGGTTGCAACCACCACTACTAAGAACCCACTCCCTTCTGAAAGGGAGTCCAGGGCTTTAGAGAGATGGGGTAAAAAGGTGTATACTTCTTCCACTCTTTCTATGAGGGCATTAAATTGTCAATTCCATGTGATACAGTACCAAGAGTATTTGTTAGATGAATTGCATAAAAAACTTTCTTCACCTGAACCCCTAGATCGGAAGGCACTTCAGGATCTGGTACATAACTCCCAGCAGGTTAGCAACCATTTCTTGCAGTGTGGTTATGATGCATTGGAAGCTTCATGTAGGTCAGCAATGACAGGTGCAGTCATACGTAGACATGCTTGGCTGAAGGGAACAAACACTGCCAGATCATGTTAAAGCAAAGCTTCTGGATGCTCCGCTGGAAAAGCAAACGTTATTTGGCTCCACGGCTCAAGAGGTCTTAAAGAAATTTGAGGAAAAGGCTAAATCCGTACAAACAGTCGAAGATTTCCTACAGGTCCAGCCACCAAGATTCAGCAGAAATTGACCTTCTAAGAATTGGTCCTTTCCGGATACAGACAGAGTTCAAAGAGGCAGAAACAGGTGTGCCAGAGGTAGAGGGCAAGCTCGAGGCTCCTACAGTGGACGTCAATGGCAGCCTCCTAACCAGAGAGGTACTGCAGGACCTACAACTACTACACAAGGACCATCTCAATGACTTGACTATGACCCCGCCAACCAGGGCTCAATTGGAAGCACCTTTGGGCGGAAAGCTATCTTTATTCTCAAAAAATTGGCACAGTATTACAAAGGACAAATGGATACTGCAAATAATAGACAAAGGATACAGATTCCATTTTCATACATTACCAAAAAGACAAGGCATGCCAAACCTGCCACCAAACCAAAGGGCAGAGGCTTTCAAACAAATTTCCAAGCTACTTCAAATGAGAGCAATAGAAAGGGTATTCCAGACTATTCCTTGTTCCAAGAAAAGAAAAGCAATGGAGGCCAATACTGGACTTGTCCGCACTGAATACTTACCTCATCATGCCAAAATTCAAGATGCTGACCTTACAGCAACTCCTTCCCATTGCTGGGCAAGGGGTCCTGCCTGGTAACTCTAGACCTCAAGGAGGCATACCTGCATGTCCCTATCAGACAAAGTTGCAGAAGACACCTCAGATTTCTTGCAGGTTCAGAGCATTATCAATTCTCAGCATTGCCCTTTGGCTTATCTACTGCGCCCAGAGTATTCACAAAATGCCTGGCATCAGTAGTTGCACATTGCAGACTTCGGGGGATTCAAATTTACCCATACCTGGACGACTGCCTCATACAAGCGGACAGCCAGCAAACACTGGCAGAACACTTAAACTATGTCATCCGACTACTACAGGCCTTGGGATACACAGTCAACATTCAGAAATCAAGACTTGTTCCATCCCAACGAATAATTTTCCTGGGTGCGAAACTGGATACAAACACCCAGATGGCTTTTCTCACAGAAGAAAAACAAGCACAACTACCGGATTATTTCAGAAATCTGACAACACAAACCCAGCTAACTGCAAGGAAGATCCTGCAGGCCCTGGGATTCTTGGCATCTTGCATTCTTCTGATTCCACAAGCAAGGCTGCATATGAGGAAACTACAATGGTACCTAAGGAGTCTATGGTCTCAGCACAGTCACAGTCTAGAAACTTTGATCCCCCTCATTCCATGCCTTCAAAAGGAATTCCTGTGGTGGGCAAAAGCAAAGCCAGTCAAACATGGGCCTGCCTTTCAGCAAGCCACATATCAGCCAAACCATTACAACGGGATGCCTCAGACCATGGATGGGGAGCTCACATGGAGGGCAGATGCATTCAAGGGCAATGGACACAAAAAGAACTGCATCTGCGCATCAACCAAAAGGAAATGCTGGCAGTGATAACATTCCATCGAGGCCTTCAAGCTCTTCCTGCACCAAGGTCACCTGTTAATAAAGACAGACAATACCACAGTTATGCGGTACATAAACAAGCAAGGAGGTACCCATTCATACCCTCTTTGCAGGCTGGCAATGAATCTGTGGGAACTTTCCCTGAAACTCAATATAGAACTACAATCCCAGTTCGTACCAGGAAAAGACAATGTACTGGCGGACAGCCTGAGCAGAAACATCATGGATCCACACGAATGGATGTTGCACCCAGATATCTTTCTCCAGATAACACATGCATGGGGAACGCCGGACATAGATCTTTTTGCCTCCCACCACAACCATCAACTGAGGAAATTCTGCACAAGGACATACCATCCTCAAGCATGGAAAGTGGACGCCCTCTCCTTCAACTGGAATACTCTAACAGTATATGCATTCCCTCCTCTTCCATTAATGACCAAGGTCTTACTGAAGATCAGGATAGAGCAACCAAAAGTAATCCTGATAGCCCCGGACTGGCCAAGACAACACTGGTACCCACTGTTAAGGAGCATGTCACGCACGAAACCTTGGCCTCTACCACAATGGCCACTTCTTCTGACACAGCACAATTACAAGACTCTGCACTCCAGTCTAAAAACCTTACAGCTGACAGCCTGGAGAATACCTTGACTCCTCGGCAGGATAAACTATCCAGGAAGGTACAGGATATCATCATGGAAGCCTGGCGGCCTTCCACAAGAAAAGCATATTCAGCAAAATGGAAAAGATTTCGTACCTGGAACACCGCAAAGGGTCAAGATCCGACAATCATGAGCATTCCTCATATTCTAGAATACTTGGCTGAAATGCTCCATAATGGCCTTTCTTATTCCTCCATAAAGATTCATGCTTCAGCAATTTCAGCAGAGTACAACACTGACCCACCTGTATTCTCTCATCCTCTGCTAAGACAGTTTCTAAGAGGGATAAAAGACATCAACCCTCCAAGGAAACCACCAGTGCCTACATGGGCCCTTAACTTCATGTTGGAAAAATTAACTCTTCCTCCCTTTGAACCAGCAGCATCTTCAGAACTACAATTCCTGTCTTGGAAGACTGCCTTCCTCCTGGCCATAACCTCAGCGAGAAGAGTATCTGAGTTACAGGCCCTCATGGCAGTTCAGCCATTTCTCATTTTTCATCAGGACAGAGTCTCTTTGAGAACCAATCCTTCATTCATGCTGAAGGTGGTATCCAGGGTTTCACTGAACCAAGCTATTCACCTGCCTACCTTCTTTCCAAATCCACAAAATAAAGGAGAGAAACTTCTGCATACTTTGGACATCCACAGACAGTTGCGATACTACTTGGACAGAACTAAGACTTACAGAAAAACCGACCAACTCTTTGTAGCATATGCTGCTGGTGTGCAAGGAAAAGCAATTTCCAAACAGACAATTTCAAAATGGATAGGAAATTGCATTCGGTTCTGTTACTCCTTTCATGGAAAAGCTGTGCCAGCTAACATTAGGCCTCATTCCACCAGAGCAACAGCCACCTCCACAGCTTTCTTAAGAGGGGTGGCTACAAAGGACATTTTAGATGCTGCTACATGGAGCTCCGTGCATACATTTTCCAAGCATTACAATTTGCCCTTATATTCCAGATCCAGAGCAGGCTTTGCTACTGCAGTCCTGCAGGGCATGTTAGCTACACCATCCTTTTCTTAGGTCCTACCTCCCCCAGCTTGGCTATGGTATTCTACCCATATGTAAGGACTGCAGATGCATCCTTGAAGGACATAGAACAGTTTTGTACCTACCATAAATGTAGATGTCCGATAGGTATGCATCTGCAGTCAGGATTTCCCTCCCTCCTACCCCTCTAGTATATTTTGGATACCTATCCCTCTTTTTTTTAGCTAGCTGGGGTTATCTTTTATGGTGTATTTGTTTTTATTGCTGTGCATGTTTGGAATTTTTCATTTCTCCAAATTTAGCCTTACTTAGAGGGCAACTGGCATCTGGGGCAAGAAAAACTGAGGAAGATGGCGTCGGCTGACGCTTTTATATCCCAGGCGCTGTGACGTCAGGATGGAGGCGACATCAGCCGACGCCGAACCCAGACTTTGGAATCCAGCCGACCGAGGGGCTGCCTGAGGCAGGACAACCCATATGTAAGGACTGCAGATGCATACCTATTGGACATCTGCATTTATGGTAGGTACAAAACTGTACTTTTCCCTTCCCTCCATCCCCCTTTTCTGTATCTCTGTCTCCTTACAATGAATTTTTTGGTATTTACTTTCTTCTGGTGGGGCTCTTCCACCATATACTGGCTCCCACTTGGGGGCTTCTGACAGTTGGGGTAAGAAAAACTGATGTAATGGCGTCATCTGCCTTAATTTATACTACTGACGACCTGACGTCAGTCCTGGAGCGACAGCAACTGATGCAGAAATATTAAGCCTCTGGTATTCGGGCCGACTGAGGGCTACACTGGCAGGGATAACCCAAATGTGGTGACTGCAACACTGAATACACTTGAGCATCTACATTTATGTTAAGTGTGCACAACTGTACTTTCCGACTACTACTAGGGTGAGCTCCTCCTCTCGTAGGCTGTGCCTCGGGGTAGTACAGCTTCTGTAGAGTTTTCTTCATTCAGAAGCTGTTGGGAAGTACTCCTTCCATCTGCCTTTGATTTTCTTTGGATTGGTAAGTAGGCTGTTGTTGGCATCACTTTTGAAGGATATCTGACTATCTTTATCTTTGCCTTGCAACTTGATACAGTTTTTGTGCCATCAACTAAGTCACTTTCCAGAAGCTGGTAGAGTGCATCTGATGAATTGTTCTTTGCTACTGCAACTTCTCTTAGTGTCTTTGTTAGCCAACCAGTATTGCTTCTTTGCCTGATCCAGCTTTTCTCTCTGCCACTTTTTCCTGCACTATTACTATCTTTTGATGACTTAGTAAACTTTTGCATTGCTCTACCAGCTTTCATTATGTACATTTCCATCTCTGGCTTGGACAATATACCTGTTTTGAGGCACTGCCATTCTTCGTACTCCACCTATTTCCTCCTCCTCTTGAGGCGCTAGAGACCAGTGTAATTCCTTGAGCTGTTATGCTTTCTCTCCAGTCAACTTCCTTATCTTCAGTTTAGTCTCAGTTGACCTTAGTTTTCTGACCACTGTTTGCAGCTGATTGTAGTAACAATTGGATCTGATGTCAATTTTCATTCATCCCTCATCATGTGGGTTCAGATCTGATCCTTGGATCTGACACTGCCACTTTTTACAGCTTGTGGCTACTGCAAACTCTCAAACTCCTCCTTAACCCGTAATGCCCCAGTCTCTCTTCTGTACCTCTGATCTCATTTGCTGACTTCACGTATGGATGGTGGTCACTGTGAGGTCTCGAGCGTTTAGTGAGTGATAAAATTTTAGTTCTATAACTTTCTCTTTCTAAAACATATTTTTTAATGCATTACATTTATTCTAATCGAACCTTCCTTATCCCTGTGTTTCTGCATATCTTAATACCCTTGTTGGTAGTTATAGTTTGTGACTTTCTCACTACTAGTGTTACAAAAATTCTTTCTACAATTTTTGGTAATTTCTTTCCTTAGCTACTTAAAAAAAAAAAAAAAACTTTCTGCCTTTATTGTCCTTTTGCTAGTTTTACAGGTACAATGACTGAAAAAGCTTTGAATTTCAAGAGAGAGTGTGGGGGGCACAAGATTCATTTGTCTGTCCACAACTCCTGTGTCTGTTTGGGTCCTGCCCATTTGAAAGTGCCTTGTGAAATGTGCAAAGCTTTTAACCTTGGGGCTGCAATCAACAGAAAAAAAATGATTTTTAGGTACTTTTTCCTACAACTTTTTCAGAGTAACTGTCTGGAGCTTTTCCCTCCAAGGCAGACCAAAAAGTCTAGAAAAAGGCAACCAGAACCTTCTGGATCGTCTATTCCTCCTCCTGATCTGACCAAGGAACTCATTAGGTCCAGTACTTCCGGAACCAAAAGAGCTCTCTCAGACCTGATATGCATCCTCTCTGGTCCCTGCCCCCCCCAGCTACCATCCCCCTTTTTGAGAGGTGCCATTACTCTAGGTCCCCTTCACTGGATTCTTCCCATTCTTCCAGAAGTTTTACAGAGGCAGACCTGGATAGAATGGTGAGGAAGTTTCTCTTGGCACAGATACAGCTAGTTTCCTCGGCCCTTACCCTCATGTCCACAAGCCATCATTAGTAATACTGCATCCCCCTAGGCTACTTCTCTGGTCAGTCCTTTGGCTTTGGAGCCCTTGGATCCGAGCCTTCTGGGACCGTCTGTATTGATCTACAGATTGTCGTATCTTTGGCTTTCATACCTTCTGTGAATGGGCTGTCTGTGTCACAGCCGGATGTCTCTTGGAGCCAAAGTGTTATTGTGTCCATGGTGTTAGAATTGAATCTGAAGCTGTCAGAGCCATCTCTGCCCCTCAGAGCCTTGGTATTGGATAGCTCAGTTCTGACTTCTTCCTCAGACAGGCTGCCTTCGGATTAGAGGGGAGCCAATGGTCCAGAAGCATTGTCTTCTTGGCATTGTCATTTTCCTTCTTCCTGGGGCATTCTGCCTAGAATATTCTCTTGTAGGGTACAGATGATTCCATCCCCACCCCTCAGATCTGCAATTTGCCTTGAGCCTGATCAATCTACTCCACAGGGATAGCCAGCACAAAGTCTGCAGGATACCCAGCAGTATATCCTTGCATCTTCTGATACTTCTCTGGAACATCCCACTGAAGAAGTCCCTAGGAACAGGAAGTGCAGGATGAGGCACTTGTACTCCCCTTAGGAGTCAGTCACAGAAGATGCCAATTTCAATGAAGGGGAAGGATCCCCAAGATCACCACCTGATGTCTCCTTTGGAGACATTCTGGCGATTCATAAACAAAAGGATGGTTGGTGTACTGATGACCCTTTCCAAGAGAAATCTGGAGGAATCTGTATTCCTGGGGGTAAGGGGTCTGGCACATCTGCTTCCTGGGTGACTTTGCTTTCCAACAAGCTCATTTATTTGATCTCTTGGCAGGAGTGGAAGGAACCCAGTGCTGCTGAGCCTGATCCCTAAGAGACCAGATAGGATCCTACACCACTGAAGGGAAAAGAGTTCTGGAGCAAAGGAGTACCAGTGGCTGTTATGGTCATAGTGGCAGCCACAAAGAAAGAACTCCGAGCAGAGTTAATCTGTTCACACCTTGAAAAGGGAGTTTCTGGCATTGAACAGATTAGGAAAGCATATTTATGCTTCAGCGACTTTCACACATGGATCACTGAATTATTTGGCACACTCCACCAGACCTCAGTGGGATTTGATTAAAGAACTCTCCAAATCCCTCTCTGGAGCCATTTCTGTTGAGAGAGAGACATCTGTGGTGCCTCATTCAGCTACCGTACAATCCTCCTTGAATTCATCCATGAAGCTCAGTTCACACGTAGGTAAAGGTACCTCAAGGATATCTGGTTCAGGCATTCCCATTAAGAACCATGTCTGGATGTGCTTGTGTGATTTCACGGAGCCCTTCAAGTCTTCCTTTATCAATGCTGCTTTTGACAGAAGTTCATTTTTTGGCCATAAAATGGGCACACTATTCAGGTATGAACAAGATGGGAAGACCCTATTTGCAGTGAGCGTACTTTTTTGATCCCTCAGAGAAGCTTCAGTAGGAATCAACAAGTGGTCAGAAGGTGTGGTTCAGAAAATCCTAGGGTCCTTTTCAAGGTCAGGTGGAGATAGTTCCCCTCTGGTTAGAGGGGGGAAGTCTAACCAAAGATGCCGCCCATGCAGCAGAAGAGGCCCACAGAACCAGGGGTCTAGAGATTCCTTCTTTGACAGATTCTATCAGTGCTCCTGAAAGGAGACCCAATTGTCCATCTCTGGAGGCAGTAGGGAGTCATCTATTCCTACACCAGAGAGCCTGGCTAGACACTACAAAAGATGCATAGGTACAGAAGATTATTTCCAGAGGTTGTAAAATTCCCTTTTCCCTACACCCTGCTTCAGTGTTAAACAAAATTCCCTGATGTTCCACCCAGGCAGAAGGAAGCAGCAGCTCTAGAATAAAGCTGCTAGAAAAAAAGTCATCTAAGAGACCCCCCCCTCCAAGACCAGATAGAATCCTGAACTTAAGATTTTTTTAGTGCCAAAGAAAACCGGGAGCTGGAGACCAACTTTGCATCTCAGCAATCTGAATAAATTGGATCAGTATACAAAGTTCCGGATGGCCACTGTTCAGTCCATTTTGTCCTTTCCTGCACAAGGAGAGTTGGATGTGCTTAGTATAGCAGGATGAGTACTACCACATAAAAAGCAACAGGTAATTCAGGAGAATACCTTTGCTTTTGTCTGGGAGCCAGTCATTACCAATTCAGAGTACTGCCCTTTGGACTCACCACAGCCCCCTGAGTGTTCACCAAAAGCATGTCAGTACTAGCAACTCACTTGGAACTGCACAGATTAAGCATTTCCTCACCTGGATGACTGGCTCATGAGTTCTCGAACCAGCCATCTGTTGATCACAGCAAGAGATTATGTACTCCACTTACACTCTCACGTAGGCATTATCAGTTTATGCATATCTCAGCTAGAACCAGCTCATATGCTAAAATTCCTTGGAGCCTTGTTCGATACTGTATCAGTAACGGCCTCCCTTCCCGTGCCAAACGTACACACTATTAGTTTTCAAGTGAAAAAGATAATTCAGTGTCATCCTGACTTATTCTGCATGCTTTAGGGTCCGTGTCTGATGTAAAAATTCTGGGTTCATTGGTAAGGTACCATATCAGAATCCTTCAGTGGACCCTGGTGTCCCAGTGGTCCATCTTTTAACCAGCCTTTGTCCACCCAGATCAAAATAACTCAGGTGTGGAAAAAGTACCTCAGGTGGTGGATTTGCTCAGAACAGATATTACAAGGCCAAACTTTCATACTTCCTCAGCCCAAGGCCATAGTGACCACAGACTCTTCCCAGTTTGGGTGGATGGGGCACTTCTTTGGAAAGACTGTAGATGCAGAAGAGGCCAGTGTGCTTTCGATGTCCTAGAATTAAGAGCTGTTTTCTTATTGTAGACCTTTCAAAACTTTCTCCTTTCATGGACTGATGCAATTTCGACTGACAATATGTCAGTAGTCTGGTACATCAACAAACAAGGACCACATCTTGCCCATTATGTCAATAAGCTCTTAGTGTGTGGCAGTGGGAGATCTCATCCAATCAATTTCTGATAGCAATGCTCATTCCGGGGAACTTGAACGTGATGGCAGGCAAGCTGAGCAGGTCCATCTTACTCATGAGTGGTGTCTCGACAAGAAAATTGTGGAGAAGATAGTCAGTCAATGGGGCCAGCTTTGCTGTGACTTCTTTACATCTCTCCCAAACAACAAATGCAGCAAGTTCTCTGCCCTGATCCCCCCCCAGTGTGAGAGTCATCGAGGCGTGCTCTTCCATGATTGGCCCCCGGTCTACTCTGTGCTCACCCCCAGCTTTTCTAATCCCCAAGTTTCTTCAGAAAGTATCTCGACTGAAAAGCACAGTCATCCTCATTGCCCCTTTTTGGCGTGGTCAGATTTGGTTCCGCCTTCCTTTGGCCTCATCTAGTTCACCCTTCTTGGATTCTGGATCCAATTCCAGTCCTCGTGTCTCACCCAACAGACCTATTTCACCTGGGCATTTTGGGCCTGAGGCTGACCACATGGTTTCTCCAAATGTTCTTCGTGCTTCACTGTTGCAGTCATCACATTTGGGTTATCTGCTTGCAGTAGCCCTCAGTCGGCTTGATTGTCAGAGTCTTGGGTCCTGAGTTGGATGTTCTCTCATCTTCCATGACGTCAGGTAGTCAGGGTTATAAAGCATGCAGCTGACGCAATTACACCAGTCTTTCTTGCCGTGCGGTGCCCGAAGCAGAAGCGGTTCACAAGTACCGGTAAGCCAACTCCTGAAATATCTTGTTTTCGAGTTTCAGAACTGAAGTCTTCAACTAAGCTAAGTACCCCATTGGGGAAACTTTTTCTTACTCTAAACCGATGTCAGTAAAAGTCAATAATTGTATTTCTTGTGGAAAGCAAATACCTCATAAAGATTTTCATTCGTACTGTATTCCTTGCCTAGGCCCTGAACGTGACGTATCTTGCTGTTGGTTTTGTGCCTTATTTAAACAACAAACTGTTCATCCTCTGTATATTTACGCTTCTAAATATTTTGGTACTCAGTTCAATTATCCAGATATGGCTTCGGTAAGCTACCCAACATTCCGAAAAAAATACAAAGATAAAGACAAGACAGACCACATAGGTACAAAGCTGCTGACGACGCTTCTCCTAAGCTAGTCACCAGTTCGCTGGTACTCAGTGAGGCGCATTCGCAGCCTCTGATACTCACTACTTCATATTCGCAGGCCTCTACTGAGACCCATTAGGAGTCCGATATGCTACAAGATGCTTCAACTGTGGAACCTGCGGATGTCTCTACCTTGGATGGGTCCGAAACTGCTTTGCAGGCACTGGCTTCTGAGGATGTGTTCAGGCCTACTGGCTTGCATGTTAAACCAAAGCCATCTTCTTCTTCAAGGCCTAAAGCTCGATCCACGCTTGGAAAACCGATGCCCAGACTGCATGGTCAGGCCTCTATGCCTAAAAAACAAATGATGAGAATGGCTGAAGACCTTATTACTTTAATCAGGGGAAACCAACCTTCCCCCTCTAAGAGACCTAGGACTGAGTTTGCTTATGATTCTTCTGATCAGGATTCTGAAATTTGTTTCCTCTGATCAGGATTTATCCTTATCTACCTATGAGGATTCTGATGCAAAGGACTCTATTTCCTCTGCTTTCATTCCAGAGGATTTCTCTTTTGGTGAAACCATGCATACTCTTAGGGAGCATTTTTGCTGGGAAAGCCAGGATTTCTCTGATTCTAAAAAAAAAGGCTTGGAGATTTCTTACTCCTGCCCGCAAAACATGCATTTAGCTACCCCCCTGTACTGGACATTGTTGATTATGCCTTTTCGGAATCTAGCTTGGCCCCTGACTCTTTACCTCCTGCTCCCAGAAAACCTGATAGATATTACAGGGTACCTGACTCTCACAAGTTCCTCTTTAAAACTCCTACTGTGGATCCTGAGACTATTTCACAGGGAACCAAAGGCATTAAGGCTACTACTGCCAAAAATCCTACCCCCTCTGATAGAGTTTTTAGGGCACTGGATAGATGGGGTAAGAAGGTGTACACTTCTGCACCCTTGGCTGTTAGGGCCTTAAACTGCCAGATCTGAAGTAGTTACTTCATTTGTTCTGCAACCTGTGGGTATCTGATCCGACCTCAGATCCGAGCCGGCAGCTTTACTAGCTAAAAGATCCGAGCTCCTAGCTCCTCCCCTTACCCATAATCCCCTGCTACATACTCCCTTTCCCCAGATCTCGTTTGCCTCGGCTGAGAGAAGCTTCAAGTGAAGAGCTCCTAGGCGTGGGTGAGAACTTTCCGGTTTAAAAACTGTTAAGTCAGAATCCAATATTTTTTGGTGTGTGTGTGTGTGTGTGTGTGTGTATTGGCGCCCTAGTCGTCGTGTAGTATTTAGTTTTAAAATCTTGAGGTAAATTTTTGTCTTAATTTTATTTCCCTCCCCTTAGTGTGAGTGTGTTCTGTGTAATGGCTGAAGGGCCCAAAGCCATATTTTCTAAGTGCACTGAGTGTGGCCATAAGCTCTCACCAGCTGATGGCCACACTCAATGCGTTTTTTGTCTGGTGGTGGCCCATTTGTCCACCAGCTGCCAAATTTGTGCAGCTTTTAATCCCCGGGCCACCAGGGACAGGAGGAACAAATTAATCCTGGCGGGTTTATTACCACAGGATTCTTCTTCCTCCTCTCCCGCTATGGCACAGGTTGCGAGTGCGGCCCCTGGGCCTTTGGAAACCCCTACCCTGCTGGGGACTCAACCTCCCTCTGTTTCTCAGGGTCAAGAGAACTCTTCTTCCTCTAGGTAGAAGAGGCATAAAAATAAGCATAGGAGTCACAAGAGGTGGGCCGAAACTCTTCCCTCTGCTCCGCCATCTAAAGTTGCTAGTCCTTCCACAAGGGTCTCCGGATCCTCTCCCTCTCGGCTCCGTTCGCCTTGTTTCTCGCCAGAGTACTGGTCTCCCTCGAGGTCTTTGAGGCAGCCCTCCCGGCCCGTCTGGATGACCTCCTCTAGATCAACAAGGAGCCTGACCGACGCGGACATGGATCAGATGATGCGTCGATTTTTGCAGACTCAAATGTAGATGGGGGTGCTTCTGCCTCCCCTCCCTCTGGGGGGGAGAGCAGCCCCTTTCTTTACCCCGATAGCTCCTTCTCTGACCCGGTTTGGGGTTTCGGAGTTGTCATATCCGGGCCATTTCGGAGCTGGGGAGTTGGCGCCGACAGCACCGGTTACTTCGACGCGGACGTTGCCCTCGAGCTTGTCTGATCCTAGCTCTCGGGGCCGAGAGCAGAGTGTCGGATCCGTGGGGGTAGGTGTGTTTTCGGCTCCGTTCAGGTTGGAGCACACTTCCCTCTTGGGTCCGACAGCTTCAGCTCCGACACTGATCCCTATCTCGGAGCAGAGGAGACTGCTTTCAGAGCCTGGGGAAGACTGTTCACCTTCGGCGTTCGAGGTAGTGGAGAGGGTTCTGTCGGGGCCTTCCAGATCCCCGGCCCGGGTGTCGGAACCACCCGCCCCCCCCCCCCGTCACATTTGGGTCTCTCCTCCATCATCCGGCCATTGGGACAGCCTGCACCAACACTGCAGTTAGTTCCCTTAGAGGAACAGGACCCCGTGGGCGAGCCCTCCTCGGATAGCCCCACCGAGGAGGTCCCTCGCAAACGGAAGTGCAAAAGGAGGCACCTGGACTCCCCTGAGTCTCTCACCGAAGAGACAGATTTGGATGAAGGGGAAGGTTCCACAAGATCACCCCCTGAAGATGTCTCCTTTGGAGACCTCATGGAAATGTTTCGAATTAGAGGAGGGTGGTCTGCCCAAAATCCTTCCTCAGACGAATCTGTGTGTCTGGAGGCGTTCGATGCAGGCCCGTCTACCTCCTGGGTGTCCCCCCCCCCCGGCTGACCCCCTGGTAGACTTAATTACTACCAGGGCGCGGAAGGAGCTGGACACCGTGGAGCCAATTCCAAGAAGGCCAGATAAAATTCTTAGCCCCCCTCTCGGATAGACAGGCTTGGTCTAAGGGTTCTCCAGTAGAGGCCATGTTGGTGGCGGCCGCCACGATGAAGGAACTAGTGCAGGAGAGTTCCTCGGTCCATCCTCCGGATAAGGAATCACTGACGTTGGACCGCATTGGAAAGCGGATGATTGCTTCAGCCACCTTCTCTATAAGGGCGCTGAACTACATGGCGCATGTCATCAGACTCCAGTGAGACTTAATAAAGGAATACACTGGGCCCCCCCCCCCCCAGAGTCCATGACGGCTGAGGATAAGAAGATTTTCTCGACTCGCATGGCCACTCTGAAATCTATTTCTAACACCTCTATGCGGTTACTCTCCCATGCCACTGAGGGAGCCGCTAGAGCCAGCGGAGCTGGGGTCGCCTTGTGGCGTCACGCCTGGCACCGCCTTTGTGATTTTGCGGAACCGTTCAAGGCATCCTTCACGAACACGCCCTTTGACGGCTCTTAGCTCTTTGGCAAGACCGTCCACGAGATGCTGGTCCAAAGCGAGGAGGACGGGAAGACACTGTCTGCCGTCTGAGTCCGCTTCTCTAATCCCCAACGATCTTTCTCTAGGAATCGGAGGGGACAAAAGAAGATGTGGTTCCGGAAGTCTCAGCAGTCCCGTCCAGCTTCAGACCCCTCGTCCTTCAGAGGCAGAGGAGGACAAGGTGGACGCCGGCCCAGAGGCAGGGGGGGGGCACGTAATTTCGGGTCTGAGGGCTTACCCGGCTGTCCCTCTCTGGAGGCAGTCGGGAGGCGTCTGTCAGAGCACCTCCAAAATTGGGAGTCCATCACGATGGATCGGTGGGTGCTCCGAATCATATCCAGAGGTTACACCATTCCTTTTATAAGTCTTCCTCCTCCTACGAAGCACCTCCCCGATGCCCCACGTGATCAAAGGGAGGCGGCAGCTTTGGAGGTTTCGAAGCTGCTGTAAAAAAGAGCCATCCAGCACGTCCCTCCAGACCAGTTCGGATTGGGCAATTACTCCAGGATGTCCTTCAAGAATGCAACTGCAGTCCTTACATATGGGTTGTCCTGCCTCAGGCAGCCCTTCGGTCGGCCAGATTCCAAAGTCTGGGTCTGGCATCGGCTGATGTCGCCTCCTCCCCAACGTCAGAGCGGCTGGGGTATAAAAGTATCAGCCGACACCATTTTCCCCAGTCTTTCTTGCCACGCGGTGCCCGAAGCAGAAGCAGTTCGCAAGTGCCGGTCGGTCAGCTCCTGTGTTCAGTAACCAAAGTCATCAAAAAGCTAAGTACCCCGTTTGGGAACATTTTCTTGCCTCAGCTGATGTCAGATAAAACTGCAAAAGTTAATAGCTGTTTGTCTTGTGGTAAACAAATACCTCATAAGGACTTCCATTCTTACTGCCTTCCCTGCCTTGGCCCAGACCACGACGTCTCGGCCTGTGCTGCCTGTGCTCGCTTCACTAAGCGCACACTCAGGCGCCGGGCAGAATTTGCTAAAGACTTTTTTGGCGAAAAATACTCCATGCTGTCGGAACAACCGACAACGCATTTCCAAAAAACGGAAGGACCGGGACCGACATTCTCGGCCCACGACTTCCACCGACACCACGCCAAAACCTACCACGAGTGCCTCGGTCTCTTCTGAGACGGTTATTCCACCTCTCCAGACCGACGACACCGCTTTATCTTTCACTTCGGCCCCGGAGCCTTCGCAGGTGCCGGTTGTTGATTTTCCTCCAGAAGCTGAAGCCCAAGATTTGCTGAGACCATACCGGTGGACAAAGTTACTCCAGCACGTGGGGCAGCTAGGCCGCCGATGTCCATGTCAATCAAGGCCTACACACGTGCTAAGGCTGCCAGCCAGGCTAGGTCTCACACTCCTAAATCTTTTCCTCAGGGTCCCACTTCTGATAAACAGATCATGACTTTAGCTGCAGATCTAATTTCCTTAATCAGAGGTTCCCAGGCTCATCCTGACAAAGGTTCTCAGCCGCCTTCAGACAAAAGGCCCAGGGTTGAGCAGATAGATACCCTTTCCTCAGATGAAGCCTCTGGTGACTCTGATCACTCAGATACCCAGGAAGAGTCCTTCCAGGCCTACGAGGATTCTGATGCTGAGGAATCTATTCCTTCTGCCTCTCCTCCTGAGGATATTTCTTTTGGGGAAATTCTCCACTCCATGAGAGAGCATTTTCAGTGGCAGGGCCAGGAATTCTCCAACTCCAGGAAACGGCTTCGTACCTTCCTTAAGCTTCCCCAACACAGGCCTTTAGCTATCCCTCCAGTGTTAGATGTATTGGATGATGTGTACTCAGATTCGAGTGCTTCTCCTGATTCTCTCCCTCCTGCTCCTGTCAAGCCAGACAGATATTACAGGGTTTCTGAAACTCATAAACATCTCTTTAAGGCCCATTCTGTTGATCTAGAAACTATTTCCCAGGGGCCCAAAGGGGTGGCCACTTCCACGGCCAAAAATCCTTTGCCCGCAGACAGGGAATCTACGTCCCTGGAGAGGTGGGACAAAAAAGTGTATACCGCAACCACCCTTGCCATGAGGGCCCTTAATTGCCTTTTTCATATGTTTCAGTATCAGGATTTCTTGATGGATGATTTGCAGAAAAAGTTAGCCTCTCCTGAGCCTTTAGATAGAAAGGCCTTGCAGGATTTGGTTCATAATACACAGCAGGTTAACAATCATTTTCTTTAGTGTGGTTATGTTGCATTGGAAGCTTCATATAGGGCAGCTATGACAGGGGCCGTCATATGTAGACATGCTTGGTTGAAAGAGCAGGCATTGCCAGATCATGTTAAAGTAAAGCTTCTAGATGCACCTCTGGAAAAACACAAGCTATTTGGTGCTAATGCTCAGGATGTGTTGAAATCAATTGAGAAAAAGGCTAAATCAGTGCAAACAGTCAAAGATTTCCTCCAGGTTCAGCCACCAAGGTTCAGCAGGAATTGGTCCTTTCCAGACACTGACAAGTTCCAAAGGGGAAAAAACAGGCGTGCCCGAGGGAGAGGGCAATGCCGAGGCTCCTACAGGGGACGCCAATGGCAACCAACTAATCAGAGAAGTGGCGCAGGGACTTCTACTGCTCCACAGGGACAATCACAATGACTTGACTTTGACACCGCCGACCAAGGCTCAAAGAGAAGCACCTTTAGGCGGAAAATTATCCTTATTTTCAAAAAATTGGCACGTTTTAACAAGGGACAAATGGATTCTGGACATAATAGACCAAGGCTACAGGTTCCACATCCATACTTTACCAACAAGACAAGGCATGCCAAACTTGCCACAAAATCAAAGGGCAGAGGCACTCATACAAGTTTCAAAGATGCTACAAATCAAAGCAATAGAAAAGGTTCCTCCTCAGGAACAAGGCCAGGGATTCTACTCAAGACTGTTCCTTGTTCCAAGAAAAGAAAAGCAATGGAGACCTATACTGGATTTGTCCACTCTAAACACCTTTCTCATTGTACCAAAATTCAAAATGCTGACACTACAGCAACTCCTTCCCATGCTGGGCAAGGGGTCTTGGCTGGTTACTCTGGACCTCAAGGAGGCATACCTGCATGTCCCAATCAGACACAGTTGCAGAAGATACCTCAGATTTCTTGCAGGGTCAGAGCATTATCAATTCTCAGCATTGCCTTTTGGCTTATCTACTGTGCCCAGAGTATTCACGAAATGCCTGGCATCAGTAATTGCACACTGCAGACTCCAGGGGATACAAATATACCCTTGCCTGGATGACTGCCTTATACAAGCGGACAGCAAGCAAGCCTTGACAAAAAACTTGAATTATGTCATTCACTTACTACAGGCTTTGGGATACACAGTCAACATTCAAAAGTCAAGACTATTGCCATCCCAACAAATAATTTTTCTAGGAGCCAAACTAGACACAAAATCACAAATGGCTTTCCTCACAGAAGAGAAGCAAGAACAATTACCAGATTACTTCAAAGGCCTAGCAAAGCTCACCCAGATGACTGCAAGGAAAATCCTGCAGGCCCTGGGTTTCATGGCATCTTGCATTCTATTGATTCCACTGGCAAGACTACACATGAGAAAGCTACAATGGTACCTAAAAAGTTTATGGTCTCAGCACAGCCATAGCTTAGAAGCAATTATCCCACTCATTCCATGTCTACAAAGGGAATTTTTGTGGTGGGCCCAAGCAAGCCAGTTAAACAAAGGTATGCCTTTCAACAAACCTCAAACAAGCCAAACCATTACAACAGACGCCTCAGACCATGGATGGGGGGCGCACATGGAGGGCAGATGCATTCAAGGGCAATGGGCCCCCCAGGAAGTGCAGCTACACATCAATCAAAAAGAGATGTTGGCAGTAATACATGCAATCGAGGCCTTCGGAAAATATCTTCAACAAGGTCAACTGCTAATAGACAGACAACACTGTTATGTGGTACATAAACAAACAGGGAGGTACTCATTCTTACCCCCTATGCAGACTAACAATGACTCTTTGGGAAAAGTCCCTGAAACTGAACATACAGCTGCAATCTCAGTTTGTTCCGGGCAAGGACAATGTTCTGGCGGACAGTCTAAGCAGAAACATCCTGGACCCGCACGAATGGATGTTGCATCCAGACATTTTTGCACAAATAACTCATGCATGGGGAAGGCCGGACATAGATCTCTTTGCCTCACACCTCAATCATCATCTGAAAAAGTTCAGCTCGAGGACACACCATCCACAGGCCTGGAGAATGGATGCTCTCTCCTTCAGCTGGAACTCTCTAACAATCTATGCATTCCCACCTCTACCATTAATGACCAAGGTGTTACTGAAGATCAAAGCAGAACAACCGAAAGGCATCTTAATAGCTCCAGATTGGTCAAGACAGCACTGGTATCCAATTCTAAGGAGCATAACTTGCACCAAGCCGTGGCCCCTGCCTCAATGGCCTCTGCTTTTGACCCAGCACAATTACAGGACGGTTCATCCCAACCTGCAAACTCTGCAGCTGACAGCTTGGAGGGTTCCATGAGTTCTCCCCATATCTCTCTCTCCAAGGAAGTTCAACAGATCTTATTGGAAGCACGCAGACCTTCCACCAGAAAAACCTATTCAGCCAAATGGAAGAGATTCAACATCTGGAATGCCAACAAGGGTCAGGATGCATCAGTAATGAGCATCCCACAGATACTAGAATACTTGGCAGAAATGCTGCATAATGGCCTTTCCTATTCTTCCATAAAAATACACGCTTCAGCAATTTCAGCAAAATACAACACTGATCCACCTGTGTTTTCACATCCTTTGCTAAGACAATTTCTAAGAGGGATAAAGAATATCAAACCTCCCAGAAAACCACCAGTGCCTGCATGGGACCTCAACTTTGTGTTGGAAAAATTAACTCTTCCTCCTTTTGAGCCAGCAGCATCTTCAGAATTGCAATTTCTCTCCTGAAAAACAGTTTTTCTGTTGGCAATTACCTCAGCAAGAAGAGTATCGGAGATACAGGCCCTCATGGCAGTACCTCCATTTATCATTTTTCATCAGGACAGAGTTTCCTTAAGAACCAATCCTTCTTTTATGCCAAAAGTGATATCCAGGGTGTCTCTAAATCAAGCAATTCACCTGCCTACCTTCTTCCCCAATCCTCAAAATAAAGGGGAAAAGCTGCTGCACACTTTGGACATACACAGACAACTGCTCTACTACTTGGACAGAACAAAGGACAACAGAAAGTCTGACCAACTATTTGTAGCATACGCTGCTGGAGTGCAAGGAAGGACAATTTCCAAACAAACAGTTTCAAAATGGATTGAACATTGCATCAGATTCTGTTATTCTTTCCATGGAAAGGGTGTGCCAGCCAATATCAGGCCACACTCCACCAGAGCTACAGCCACCTCCACAGCCTTTCTAAGTGGGGTGGCTACAAAGGACATTCTAGAAGCTGCTACATGGAGCTCCGTGCATACATTTTCCAAGCACTACAACCTTCCTTTATATTCCAGATCCTGAGCAGGCTTTGCTTCGGCAGTCCTGCAGGGCATTTTAGCTACACCATCTTTATCTTAGAGCCTACCACCCCCAGCTTGGCTATGGTATTCAACCCATATGTAAGGACTGCAGTTGCATTCTTGAAGGACATAGTACAGTTTTGTACCTACCATAAATGTAGATGTCCAATAGATATGCAACTGCAGTCAGGTTTTCCCTCCCTCCTACTCTGTATATTGGGTCCACTTCCCTCCTTTCTAATTAGCTGGGGATATCTGTTATGGTGTATCTGTTTATTACTGTTGTGTATGTCTGGAATTTTTTATCCAGTTCTAAATTTAGCCTTCCTTGGAGGGCACCTGGCATAAGCAACACTGAGGAAGATGGCGCCAGCTGATACTTTTATACCCCAGCCGCTCTGACGTCGGGGAGGAGGCGACATCAGCCGACGCCGGACCCAGACTTTGGAATCCGGCTGACCGAAGGGCTGCCTGAGGCAGGACAACCCATATGTAAGGACTGCAGTTGCATATCTATCGGACATCTACATTTATGGTAGGTACAAAACTGTACTTTCTTTTTAGTGCCAAATAAGACTGGGGACTTAAGACCGATTCTAGACCCCTCTTCCCTGAACCTGTTCATTCCCAAAGAAAAGTTCCGGATGGTCACTCTGCAATCAATTCTCCCTCTTCTTTGGGAGAACGACTGGATGTGCTCCATTGACCTCAAGGATGCATACTACCATATTCTTATGGACAGACGATCCAGGAGGTTTCTCCGCTTTCGGCTGGGAGCCAGTCATTATCAGTTCAGGGTTCTTCTGTTCGGCCTCACCACAGCCCCCAGGGTGGTTCACCAAGGTCATGGCAGTTGTTGCAGCCCACCTGAGACTCCAGGGCATTCAGGTCTTTCCTTACCTGGACGACTGGCTCCTCACCGCCTCCAACAGGCATCAGCTTTGTTCTGCCAGAGACTACTCTCTCACTCTTGCCCAGCATCTAGGCATTTCAATAAACCTCCAGAAATCTTTCCTTCGTCCTCTACAGGTTCTGGAATTCATAGGGGCCAAAATAGATACCCGCCTCTCGCAGGCTCTTTTAACATCAGACAGATTGAGCAGTTTGTCACGTCATGTTATGGCACTTCTTCAGTCCCCTGCCCCATCGGCAGAATTAGTCCTGAGAGCGCTGGGCTCTATGGCGGCAGCAAAACAGTCTTTCCCTGCAAGCACGCCTGCGAATGAGAATTCTTCAGTGGACCCTTCAAGTCCAATGGTCTCTGTTGCTACACCCCTTAGACACTCCTATTCCCCTGAGCAAGGTTTGCAGGGACTCCCTCCTCTGGTAGCTTCACTCACAGGAGCTACGGGCAGGGCGACCCTTCGTGATGCCTCAACCCCAAGCCATGCTGACCACGGACGCTTCTCGCCTCAGGTGAGGGGGCATTCTATGGGCAGAACCGTCCAAGGCACGTGGACTCCCTTAGAGACCGCTTTGCATATCAATGTCCTGGAGATGAGGGCGGTGCTTCTAGCATTGCAAGCTCTTCATGACCTTCTTCCCCTGGGGACTATTGCTATACAGGCAGACAACATGGCGGTAGTCTGGTACATCAACAAACAGGGAGGGACCAGATCTTATCTCCTTTGTCGGGAGGCCATGAGAGTTTGGGAATGGGCGATATCCACCAGCCATTTTCTGATAGCAACGCACATTCCGGGACAGTCCAACGTTCTTGCGGACAAGCTGAGTCGCTTGATCCTCACACCTTACCAAGTGGTCTCTGAACCAGTCAGTGGCGAAACAGATTTTCCTCAAATGGGGTCGACCTTGCTGAGATCTTTTTGCTTCTCCGTCAAACACAAAGTGCAGCGAGGTTTTCGCTCTACTTCCCCCACCTGGGGAGAGCCCCAGAGACACTCTGGTTCTCGCTTGGCCACCCGGTCTCCTCTATGCTTACCCTCCTCTTCCCCTCATGACCAAATTCCTACAGAAAGCACGACGGTTGGGGAGCAAAGTTATCCTCATAGCCCCATTCTGGCCTCGCCAGATCTGGTTCCCTTATCTGCGGTCTCAGTGTAGTTCCTCCTTGGATCCCATCCCGGATCTGATTTCGTATCCTGCGGGATTGCAACCCCCGAACCTGGAAAACCTCAAGCTTGCGGCTTGGTTGATCCACTTCCACTGATGGCAAGGACTCCTGGTATCTCCTCACCAGTGAAAGACATCCTGGTAGCAGCGCACAAACCTACTACCAGAAAAATTTACAGTAGTAAGTGGAAGCGGTTTTCTATCTGGGCTACAGACAAGGGTTTGGATCCCTTTACCATCCCTATCCCAA
Source organism: Protopterus annectens (assembly GCF_019279795.1). NCBI lineage: Eukaryota > Metazoa > Chordata > Ceratodontiformes > Protopteridae > Protopterus > Protopterus annectens. The sequence continues at coordinate 1,504,877,945 of NC_056741.1, forward strand.
CTGTTCTTGAATTCCTGTCACATATTTTTCATCAAGGAGCCAGTGCATCTACAGTTGGCAGCCATCTCTCATTTTCACATAGGAGATGGGCTGGGATCGTTACCTTCAGCTAAAATATGCAAAACATTTCTGAAAGGAGTTTTTCTGCTGAAGCCACCAGTTAAGACTGAGGTTCCACCATGGGACCTGACATTGGTTCTGCAGGCGTTGACGAGTCCGCCCTTCGAACCGGCCGCCTCGGTTCAGTTAAAATTTTTATCTTGGAAAACAGCATTCCTGATCGCTATTACGTCAGCCAGGAGGGTCTCGGAGCTTCAAGCGCTTTGCATGAGACCCCCTTATCTAATTTCTCATAAGGATAGAGTGTCTCTCAGGACTAACCCCTCCTTTCTGCCTAAAGTGGCCTCTGAATCAAATATTAATCAGTCGATTAATTTACCAGTATTTTTTCCCAACTTCCAAAACAAAGGGGAATATCAGTTGCACAAATTGGATGTACATAGACAACTGCGTTTTTACTTGCACAGTACGAAAGCTACTCGTAGGTCTGATCAATTGTTTGTGTCCTTTGCCATACCTTTGTTAGGAAAGGCCATTACCAAAGTTACTTTAGCAAACTGGTTTCGCAATGCATCATCCATGCTTACTTAGCCTCAGGGAAACCTGCTCCTTCCGGAGTGCATGCCCGTTCAACTCGTTCCATAGCTACTTCTGCAGTGTTTTGGTCCAGAGTTCCTCTGGATGACATATGTTCAGCAGCTACTTGGTCCTCTTCTCACACATTCATTTCTCATTATAAGTTGGATATGATATCCAGGAGTAGGGCTTCCTTTGGCTCCGTGGTGCTCCGGAATATCCTTCCTTGAGGACCTCCCAGGGTTTTTATTAGGTAGCTGGGGACTCTGTCCCACAGGTTGCAGAACAAATGAAGTAACTACTTCAGATAAAGAAGTTATGTACTCACCATAACGTTCCATCTGAGTAGGTACTTCATTTGTCTGCAACTGACCCCCCCCTCCGTGCCCCCTATCCTGTATCGTGCTTCCTGACCATGAATGACACTGGTCTATGCAGTTAGGCAGTAGGTTATGGTACTTGGTCGAGAGTCTTGGTTGCTAGTTTAGGCAAACTCGAGCTGGGGAGAGGGAGTATATAGCAGGGATTATTGGTAAGGGGAGGAGCTAGGAGCTCGGATCTTTTAGCTAGTAAAGCTGCCGGCTCGGATCCAAGGTCGGATCCGATACCCACAGGTTGCAGACAAATGAAGTACCTACTCAGATTGAACGTTATGATGAGTACATAACTTATTTTTTCATATGTTAGTGTCAGCAGCATATTATTGGATTGCTTAAACAGAAAATGATGTTGATTCCTGACTGTGCTGAAAATAAAGATTTTCAGGATTTAATGCCTTCTGCTGAACAAGTTGGAAAACGTACTTTGCAATTAGAGGCATCTTGCAGAGTTGCTGTCACTGGGTCTGTACTTAGAAGGCATGCTTGGCTTAAGGAGCAATCTTTGCCAGATCATGTTAAAGCTAGATTGCTGGATGCTCCTTTAAACCAAGACTGCCTGTTTGGCAACAAAGCAGAAGTAGTACTTAAAAAAAAAATGGAGGAAAAAGCTAAATCTATGCAAACTGTTAAAAATTTCCTGCAAGCACAGCCTCCCAGATTTAGTTGGCATTGGCCATCTAAGAATTGGTCCTTTCCTGCCTCTTCCAGGCCTTCAGTCAAAACCCAGAACCAGCAGAACACCCAGGCTTCAGTCCCAAGGTACTCACAGGACTAAGGAGTGGGGGGCTCCCACTTCCAAAGCAGGGAGTAGTAAGACTCCGCCCTATGGTAAACTGTCTCAATGACTTAACTTTAAACCTTCCAAGCCCTGCACAACTGACAGTTCCTTTAGGGGGAAAGATTGCCCATCAGGCAAAAAATTGGGAATTCATTACCAAGGACAAATGGGTTGTAAATATAGTTTCCCAAGGATACAGACTCCACTTCCACTCCTTACCAACCCAAACGGTTGGCCAGATCTACCACTAAATCACTGAGCAGAGGCTCTCAAAAGCAAGTTCTCGCTCTTTTAAGCATCAGGGCTATTCAACCTATCCCAGAAGAAGAATGGGTACAATGTTTTACTCAAGACTTTTTCTGGTACCCAGAAAAGACCATTCCTGGCATCCTATCCTGGACCTGTCTATCCTAAACACATTTTTGGTGATCCCAAAATTCAAGATGCTAACTCTTCATCAGCTGCTTCCAATGCTAGGCAAAGATGCCTGGTTGGCAACACTTGATTTAAATGAAGCCTACCTGCACATCCCAATAAAGGGATCTTGCAGAAGATGCCTACGCTTCAAAGCAGGCTACATGCAATGTCAGTTCTCTGCACTGCCCTTTGGCTTATCTACTGCACCCAGGGTATTTCCAAAGTGCCTAGCTCCAGTCATTGCATTTTGCAGGCAAATAAATATTCAAATATACCCATACCTGGACGATTGTCTAATTCAGGCAGAAAGCCCAGGACATGCTATTAAATCTGTCATTTGTAAGGAAATTAACTTCTCTGGGATACACCATAAACGAAAAGAAACCACATGTTGTACCCTGCCAAAAAATTATATTCCTGGGAGCATGCTTGAATACAGCTTCCCAGATGGCCTACCTTACGCCAGAGAAACAAGTTCATTTGACAGCCTACTTCAAACTACTGGCCACAAAAACCCAGCTATCTGCAAGGAGAATACTGCAAGCCCTGGGGTTCATGGCCTCCTGCATTCTAATTCCATATGCAAGACTGCATATGAGGAAACTACAATGGTATCTAAAAAGCCTATGGTGTCAACATTCTCAGGATCTAGAATCAAGGATTCCTATCCTACCTTGTCTACAGATAGAGTTCCTTTGGTGGGCAGAGGCCTGCCACCAAAACAAGGGACTGCCATTCACTCTACCGCCCAAACCCTAACAGACTCTGCATGGGCGGCTCACTTGGCAGAGAAGTGCATTCAGTGCAAATGGAGCCCAAGTCAAATGCACCTGCATATCAATCAAAAAGAAATGTCTGTACAGAATGCTCTGACAGCCTTCAAGGACCACATTCTTCCAGGACAATTATTGGTAAATACAGACAACACCACTGTTATGTGATACATAAACGAGCAGGGAGGAACCCACTCATATCCTCTCTGCAGACTAGCCATGGCTCTGTGTAACACAGCCTTGAGCTACCAAGTGCACCTACAGGCTCAGTTCCTGCCAGGAAAGCTAAGTAGACTGGAAGACGACCTAAGCAAAAATCTCATGGACCCACACGAGTGGAAACTGGAACCAAAGATATTCAGCATGTTGAGAAACAAATGGGGGAGTCCCAGAGATAGACCTGTTTGCCTCCCCCCAGAACTACCAATTGGACAAATTCTACACAAGGACTCCCCACAAACAAGGTTGGAAAGTGGATGCCCTGTCCTTCACCTGGAAAAAGTTTATGCCTTTCCCCCCTCTGCCTGTCTTCTCCAAGGTACTGCTAACGATCAAACAGGACAAACCAAGGACAGTACTGATTGCACCATACTGGCCACGCCAACACTTGTGTACCCCCTCTTGCACAGTGTGTCACTGCTGGCACCATGGCACCTGCCTCAGACTCCTGCCCTGCTGTCCCAGCAGGAGGGACAGATTCTGCACCCACAGCTTCAAACCCTGAACCTGGCAGCCTGGCTAATTACCTGATATATCTGTTACCATCCCTCCGTAAGCAAGTGATGGATGTCATTCTGGAAGCAAGGAGGCCTAGTATTAGAAAATCCTATGCTGACAAATGGAAACGATTCTGTTCCTGGAGCCAAACTCGGAAGATGGGCACAACAGCGCCCAATTTACCTCAGATTCTTCAATACTTAACTGAGATGCTTCACAAGGGCCTTTCCTTTTCCTCCAAAATTCATGCCTCAGCCATCTCAGCTCATTTAACCACCTCTCTTCTCTCATCCACTGCTGAAGCAGTTCCTCAGAGGGGCAAAAAATTTAAGGCCACCCAGGATAACCCCTACTCCAGCCTGGGACCTTAACTTTGTACTGGAAAAGCTCACTTTACCTCCATTTGAGCCAGCTGCAAATGCAGAGTTGAAATTTCTTTCTTGGAAAACAGCCTTCCTTCTAGCCATCACTTAAGCAAAGAAGGGTGTCTGAATTGCAGGCTCTCATGGCATTGGAGCCTTTCGTCATCTTTCATGCGGACAGGGTGTCCCTCAGCACCAATTCCTCCTGCATGCCCAAAGTGGGATCCAATGTGGCCCTTAATCAGTCCGTTCATTTGCCAACTTTCTTCTCTAATCCACAGGACAAAGGGGAGTGAATACTGCTCTCCTTGGACATGCACAGACATCTTAGATTTTACTTGGACAGGACTATACCTCTCAGGAAATCTGAACAGCTGCTTGGTTGCGTTTGCTGCAGGGGCAGAGGGGGAAGGCCATTTCAAAGCAAATCATTTCTAAGTGGATAGGCCACTGCATTCATTTCTGCTATAAGCTCCATGGAAAACCTACCACACAGGGGGATAAGACCACATTTAACCAGGGCTGCATCTACCTCTACAGCCTTTCACAGAGGTGTCCCTACCAGGGACATCCTAGAAGCTGCTACCCTGGAGTTCTGTACATACTTTCACCAAGCATTACCACTTGCCATTTTTTTCTAAATCCAGAGCTGGCTTTGCCACTGCAGTCTTGCAGGGCCTTATAGCTGGTCCTAATGCTATCAAATTACCTCCTCCCATCCTTAGCTTTGGGAATCTACCCAAATGTGATGACTGCAACAGTGAAACATGAAGAACATAGTACAGTTGTGTACACTTACCATAAATATAGATGTTCGAGTGTATTCACTGTTGCAATCCTGGTTACCCTCCCTCCAGCCCCATGACTTCTTTTGACTATACCTCTATTCTTGTTTGCTATGCTTAAAGCTTTTTGGTGTATTTGCTTTTTTGTTGGAGGTGTTACCTTATATATAATTGCTTCCCATTATGGGGGCATCTGACATCTGGGGCAAGAAAAACTGATGTAATGGCATCGGCTGCATGCTTTTATACCCCTGACTACCTGACGTCATGGAAGATGAGAGAGCATCAGATGCAGAACCCAAGACTTTGATAGGCCGACTGAGGGCTACTGCAAGCAGGTCACCCAAATGTGATGACTGCAACAGTGAATACACTGGAACATCTATGGTAAGTGTACACAACTGTACTTTCCATTGATAGCTAGACAACCCAGGCTCTCCTCTTCTGTTAGTCGCATTCTTTTGTCTTCCCACAAAGTTTTTACTAGGAAGATTTACAGAAGTGGAAAAGATTTGATCTGAAGTAATTGACTTCATTTGATCTTCAACCTGTGGGTACCGGATCTGTATCTGATCCGAGCCGGCAATCTCACTAGCATCTGCTCCAAGCTCCTCCCCTTAACCATAATACACCACCATTACCTTCCATCCCCTAGATCTTGTTTGCCGCGGCTAGCCCTAATCATCGTGATTCTGAGCTCCGAGTGTGTGAGTTGGGTTATTTTGCTATTTTAGTGTTTTTTGAGTGTATTCTTGTCAGTATAGGTTTCCTCTCTTCCTTCCCTTACTGGTGTGTCGAGTTTTAGGCTTTTTGTGTAGTTTGTTAGTTTAGTGTATAGTTGTCCCCCCCCCCCAGTGTTCTGTGTGCTTTCTGAGAGTGCGGTGAGTGGGTGTGTTTAGATAACTAGTTTTGTCTCTATTTTGCCTGTGTTTAGAGAACTAGTTGATGTTTTTATATTTGAGATTTCTATACAAATCTTGAATTGGGACATGGTTGGATCCTAAGCCAGTGTTTGAGGTGCACTGTCCGCTGATGGCCACACACTGTGTGTGATGTTTGGGTGTAGCCCATTTGAATACTGATTGTGCTATTTGCGCGGGTTTCAACCCACGTGCCATTAAGGATAGACTGGCCAAGTTAGCCTTGAAAGGCCTTCTACCTTCTATGGAGGCAGTTGCCTCCTCTACTGCTTTGGTCACAGTGGTTGCTGTGGCAGCCTCTCCTTCCTCTCTTGTCCTTCCTTCTCCTCCCTCCCAGGCTGGGACTTGCCCTCCCACTTCTAAGCTTGCGGAAGTGGAGGGCAGAAAAGGCAGAGAGAAGGAGAGAGCAGCAGACCGAGAAACGAAAGAGGTCTCCGAACCTTTCAGCTGCACCAGGAACTCCCGCCATGAGTCCATCTAGCCACCTTGACTCCCCTCAGCTCCGAGCTCCCAGATTTTCCCCAGAGCCGGAGGAGGCACAACCACCATCTAGGGCCTCTGTTCCTTGACCCACCAGGTTGGAGTGCATGGCCTTTTTGCGGTCCACCTGCAGCCTTTCCGAAGTCAAAGTGGATAAAATGATGCGGAGGTTCATTTGTACACAAATCCAGATGTGAGTATTGCCAGCCCCCTCTCCCTCTGGAGGGGGGGGGGTCACTTCCTTTCTTCACTTCAATTTCTCCTTCTCCAGTCCAACCTTCGGATTCGGAGTACATGGATCCGAGGATGGCCTTTGTCAGGGGGTCGGCGCCGACAGTACCTGTCTCCTCGACTCCGGCATCAGCCTGGAGTGTGTCAGATCCAATCAGTTCGGATCCATGTGGCTATCTGAGCCTGGGTGTTGGATCTGAGGGAGTGGAACTTTTTCCATCGGCTCCGACGTTGTCGGGCCAAGTTCCTCCCTCAGAGCTTTGTCCACTTCGGGCCCGGCTCTGATTCTCGCCTCGTATGCGGGGAGAGCGGTTTTCTTACTGATGGCCCAGGAAGCTCATTCTCCCTCGGTGTTCGTGATAGAAAGGGTTCTTTCCACCTGATCGAGACCATTGATTATTTCTTTGGGCTCCTCCGTGACCCCTTCCTCTGTGTGCGAATCCCATTATTTACCTGAGGGACAGCCCGTGCTCAAGGAGCCCCAGGCAATTCCCCCTGAGGAACAAGTGGCTTGCGAGTTCCCCCTGGAGAGCCCCGCCGGGGATGTACCTCGCAAGCATACTTGCAAGAGGAGGCACTTAGATCCCTGAAGTCCCTCACCAAGGACACTGATTTGGATGACTGGGAAGGTTCCCCCTGATCACCTCCTGAGGATGTCTCTTGTGGAGACATCATGGAAATCCTACGCCAGCAGGGAGGTTGGTCCACCCCAAAACCTTCCTTGGATGAAAACGTGTTCCTGGAGTCTTTCAGCATGGGTCCGTCTACTTCGTGGGTGTCCCCTCCCGCAGATCCCCTGGTGGACTTTGTCACCTCATGGGCTTGGAAGCAGCCAGACACTGTGGAACCAATCACCAAACATCCATACAAAATTTTGAGACCCCCTCTGACAGACCAGCATGGAATAAAGGGTCCCCTGAAGACGCTATGGTGATAGCAGCAGCCACCAAAAAGGAACTAGCTCAGGAGAGTTCCTCTGTTCATCCTCCTGACAGAAAATCTAGAATGATGACCCGCCTAGGGAAGTGGGTTTATGCATCAGTGACCTTTTCTATCAGGGTGCTGAACTATCTGGCTCATGTTACTAGACTACAGCGCGACTTGGCAAAGAAACTGGCTGAGTTTCCGCCAAAGTCCATGTCGCAGGAGGACAGAGACGTTCTCCACGAGGATGGCCACTTTGACAGCGATTTCCAACACGTCCATGTGACTCCTCTCACATGCTACTGATGGAGCGGCTAGGGCAGCTGGGTCCAGCGTGTCCTTGAGGCGCAACGCCTGGCTCATATTTTGTCAGTTCATGGAACCCTTCAATGCTTCTTTTGCAGATGCCCGTTATGACGGTTCTACCCTTTTTGGTAAGACCGTCCATGAACCTTGGTCCAGAGTGGGAAAGATAGGAAGGCACTGTCTGCTGTCTGAATCCGCTTCTCGAACCCTCAAAGATCCTTTTCCCAGAATCAGTGAGGGCAAAAGATGTGGTTCCGGAAGTCTCAGTATTACCGGGAAACTCTGGACTCTTCTTCCCCTAGAGGCAGAGTGGGACAGGATAGACACCAGCCCAGAGGCAGAAGGGGGTCCAAGGAATTTTGGGTCTCGAACCATTCTCTGACAGGCCCATGCAGCTACCCTGAGGGGTTTACCCAACTGCTCTACTCTGGAGGCAGGCGGGGGTCACTTGTTGCACCTGGTGGCATGGGAGTCCAGAACATCAGACCGCTGGGTGCTTCAGATAATTTCCAGAGGATACTCAGTCCCACTTTTGTTTCATTCCAAACTTCTCAAACACCTCCCGGACATACCACCTGCGCAAAGGGAGGCAGCAGCACTGGAAATTTCCAAGCTGCTAGAGAAATGAGCCATCAAACCCGTCCTCCCAGATCAGTCGGATCAGACATCTACTCCAGGTTCTTTTTGGTGCCAAAGAAAACGGGGGACTTGAGGTACATTTTGGCCTTATCCACCCTGAACCTGTCTATTGCCAAAGAAAAGTTCTGGATGGTTACCTTACAGTCCATTGTGTTGTACCTGCAGGAGAGCGACTGGATGTGCTCGTTCGACCTCCAGGATGCCTACTATCACATAAAGATGCACAGAAGTTCCAGGAGCTTCCTCCGCTTTTGGCTAGGAGTCTTGTCATTACCAATTTCGAGCCTTACCCTTTGGTCTCACCACAGCCCCCAGGGTGTTCACCAAAGTTGATGGCAGTAGTAGCGGCTCACTTGAGACTTCAGGGGATTCAGATCTACCATTACCTGGATGATTGTCTCCTTACTGCTCCCACCAAGCATCTACTTTACCGGACCAGAGATTTCCTAAGGCTTGCAGTCCACTTAGGATTTGCAGTCAGAGCATCCAAATCTCTTCTGAATCCTGTCCAGGTGATGGACTACATAGGGGCACAGATAGAGACACTACATACAAAAATCTTCCTGACCAGGGAGAGAGTTCGAAACTTAAGGATGCATGTTGCCTTCATCTACCGTTCTCAATTTTCCTCGGCAGAATCGTTTTTTAGGGTCCCAGGTTCTGTGGCAGCAACCGTAATGCTTCTTGTGTGTGCCCGATTACACATGCAAGTACTAAAGTGGATTCTAGTAGTGCAGTGGTCCCTGTTGGATCTTCCATTGTCTCATCCAGTACACCTCGGTCGAGTCTGCAGGTCGTCCCTTCTTTGTTGGATGCCTTCTCCAGAAATTCTAGAGCCCCAACGTTTTGTTCCAGCCCCTGTCCAAGCCACAGTGACCACGGATGCCTCCCAACTTGGGTGTGTGGGGGGGGGGGCATTGTTCGAGAAGGACAGTCCAAGGCCTGTGGTCCCCTATTGAGGCCAGTTTGCATATAAACGTTCTGGAGATGAGGGTGGTCCTTTTGGCATTGCAGGCCCCTTCATGCCTTTCTTCCTCTGGGAACCATTGCAATTCAATCAGACAGCATATCAGGGGTCTGTTATGTCAACAAACAGGGAGGGACCAGATCTTACCCCCTTTGTTGCGAGGCTGAGAGTGTGTGGGAATGGGCAATCTCCACCGGTCGCTTTCTGACAGCAATGCACATTCTGGGATGGTCCAACATTCTAGCGGACAGATTAAGTCAGACTATACGGATGCCTTACGAGTGGACGCTGAATCCTTCAGTAGTGAAGCAGATCTTTCTGGAGTGGGGTCTGCTTTGCTGTGATCTCTTCAGATCTGCTTCAAACGCGAAGTGCAGCAAGTTCTTCGCTCTGAACCCCCAGCCGGGAGAGTCCCCCCAGAAACGCTCTAGTCCATGCATGGCCTCCCGGTCTTCTGTATACTTATCCTCCTGTGTACCCCTTATTCCAAGGTTTCTATAGAAGGCTTGCTGACTGGGGAGCTAAGTGATCCTTACTGCTCCATTTTGGCTTCAGGTATGGTTTCCCTTCCTTTGGTCTCATTCAGGATCTCATTTCACACCCTTTGAGGGTTCCTCATATGAGTCTGGACAGTTTGAAGCTCATGGCTTGGCTGCTCCAGTTCCCTTAATTGCTAGGACTCCTTGATTGTCTTCTTCAGTCAGGTCTATCCTGGTGGCAGTTCATAAATCCTCCACCAGGAAGGTTTATCATAGCAAATGGAAACATTTTTCCTTTTGGGCTTCTCAAAGGAGTTTAGACCCTTTTACGGCTCTTGTTTCAGCTATTCTCGATTTTCTAGCAAATATTTTTCAACAAGGAGCTAGCTCTTCTACAGTCAAGGTTCAACTAGCTGCCATCTCATTTTCATGTGGGCGAGAATTCTGCTTCTCTAGCCTCTTCCAGACTCTCTAAAGCTTTTATTAAAGGTACCTTTCTATTACGTCCTCCGGTCAAAGATCCTGTTCCCCCTTGGGACCTTAATATGGTTCTTCAAGCATTGGTCACTCTGCCATTTGAACCTGCAGCAACCACAGATCTTAAGTTTTTGTCATGGAAAACAGCATTTCTAGTGGCTGTCACCTCTGCTAAGTGGATTTTAGAGCTACAAGCGTTCTCTGTTAAGGTTCCATACTTAATTTTCCATGAGGACAGGGTTTCTTTTCGTACCAATCCTTCCTTTCTTCCAAAAGTAGCATCACAGGTTAACATTAATCAATTTACCTGTTTTCTTTCCAAATTTTGCTAACAAAATGGAATACAGACTTCACTTGGATGTTCAAAGACAATTACAATTCTATTTACACAAGACTAGAACCTTTCGCAAATCTGATCAATTGTTTGTGTCCTTCTCTAAACCCTTTTTGGGTAAACCTATAGCCAAGGTCACCATCGCTAGGTGGATCTCCTTGTGTATCCTTTAGATCTATAAGGACAAAGGTTTGTCTCCTCAGGTTCAGGTGTAAGCTCATTCGACTAGGTCCATGACTACTTCTGCGGCCTTTTGGTCGAGAGTCTCGCTGGATGATTTGTTCTGTGGCTACTTGGTCCTCATCTCATACCTTTATTTCTCACTACAAATTGGATTTGATGTCTAGAAGGAGAGCATCCTTTGGTTCCGCGGTGCTCCGGAATGTCCTTCTTTGAGGGCCACCCAGGTTTTTTAGTAGCTGGGGACTCTGTCCCACAGGTTGAAGATCAAATAACGTAAACTACTTCAGATAAAAAAAGTTATGTACTCACCATAACATTCCATCTGAGTAGTTCTACTTCATTTGTCTTCAACCGTCCCTCCCTCTTTCCCCCTGGCCTTACCATATGGACAGCTTTTTAGCTGGTTTTAGGTGTGTAAGGTGTTTTTTGAGGTCGGGTTCTTGGTGTAAGTTGCAGCAAACTTGATCTGGGGATGGAAGGGTAGTGGTGGTGTATTATGGAGAAGGGGAGGAGTTTGGAGCTTGTAGCAGATGCTAGTGAGATTGCAGGCGCAGCTCCGATACGGATCCTGTACCCACGGGTTCAAGACAAATGACGTAGAACTACTCAGATGGAATGTTATGGTGAGTACATAACTTTTTTTGTGGGCACAACAGAAAGGCACTGACCCCTTTTCAGTTCTAGTACCCAAAGTTCTTGAATTCTTGGCTACTATTTTTAATGAAGAGGCTAGTTCTTCAATGGTTAAAGTACAGTTATCTGCCATTTCTAATTTTCATGTAGGAGGTGACAATTCTACTTTAGCTCCCTCGTGACTTTGTAAGGCCTTTATTTAAAAAAAACCTTTTTAGTGAGACCCCCTTTTAATGGTCTTGCTCCACTATGGGATTTGAATTTAGTGTTACAAGACCTGACTCGTATCCCCATTTGAACTGGCTGCAGGGTGTGAATTAGTATTTGACTTGTAAAACTATATTTTTGGTAGCCATAACATTAGCTTGGAGAGTTTCAGAACTTCAAGCCTCATCTTCGAAACCTCCTTTATTAATTTTTCATAAAGACAAAGTGTCATTACAGACTCATCTGTCTTTTCATCCTAGGTGGTGTCAGGATCCATTGTTAACCAATCAATCTCCCAGTTTTCTTTCCAAATTTCTTTAACAAAGGGGAATACATTTTACATTTGCTGGATGCTCACAATTCTATTACTATTTGCATAGAACTGAAGCATTCAAAAAATCAGACAATTATTTGTCTCCTTTATATAGTCAAGATTGGGGAGAACCAGTTACCAAAGTAACTTCAGCCAAGTGCCTGATTGCATTTCCCTTATCTCCAACAAATTAGGTTTGTCTTTGCCAAAACCTTTGAAGGCTCATTCAACCAGGTCCATGACAACCTCTTCAGTATTTCTCTCCAGATCTTCCATGGATGATGATTGTGCTACTGCTGCTTGGGCACATCCTCAACCTTTGTTACTCGCTAGAAGTTAGATTTGGTCTCTAGAGAAAGAGCAGCTCTCGGCTCAACAGTCCTCAGGAATATCCTTAGTCCAACCTGGATTCGGGTAGCTGGGGATTCTGTCCCACATGCTGAGGAATTTATGAAAATTGACAACATCTGATAAAGAAGTTATGTACTCACTGTAGTGTTTCATCTGTGTTGTCCATTTTCATTGTTCCATAATTCCCCTCCCTCCAGCCCACCCTACCTTTTTGTTTATGATTTCCGGAAGAAGGAAAAACTATTATGTAAATCTAAGTTCCTGTCTCTGAGCTCAAGATAGTAAATTTACATGCAAGTATTATTTCATGGATTGTTATTTAGCAATAAAAGGTCATAACATCCCTATGTTCTTCCCTTATAAGGCTCACTATTGAGTGCAGTGCCCTATTCGGCATGTACCTCGCAAAGCACATGCAGCAGCTGGAGAGAACTTAGAGGTTCCTCACCAGAAAATCGAGGGCCTCAAAAATCTACCGTACACAGGCTAAAAGCCATATGCCTCGACTCTGTTTCATACAGACTCCTCAGAGGTGACCTATGTCCGGCATACAAGGCATTCTCGGACCCCACCTTGATGGGACTGCTGCATATCTGTAAGTCAAGCTCCACTTGAGTAACCCGCACACGTGGCGTCAACTTGGTCTGTGACATCAATAGGACTTGCTGGCGGGACAGGTTTGTGTCCCAGAGACTCCTCCATCTATGGAATAAACTCCCTCTCCACATTAAGAAGAGTGCCTCTTCACCTCTTTTTAAGTGCAATCTGGATAAGTGGATGGGAAATAGAAAATTACATCCCTGGGATTCCACCCATGTCCCTGCTGGACAGGGGCATCAGATGCTGATTTGTCTATGCATGGGCTAGGCTTATAAGGGCCGCAGGACCAATAGCCTAGTAACTTCCTGTGAATAAAGTACAGCAAACAAGGTCTGAGGTACAGAAAAGGAGCAGTGCTATCCCAGGTAACCCAATTATGGGTAAGAGAAGCACTCGAGAGATTGCAGTAGCCATGAGCTATAATAGGCATCCTAGTTGGATCTGAGCCCACATGTTGAGTAAGAATGAAGATGGGCATCACAGATGAAATGCTGTTGTGAGTACATAACTTCTTTTTTATGTTGTGGGCCAACTGCTTCACTGGGAAAACTTTGCAATTGTTAATTTTACTCCAGTGCCTTTTCCATGCTAGGAGGAAGTCTGCCTTAGTTGCATGTTGGTGACACTCTTGTTTGTGACCTTCTGGCTGTTTCTCATACTGCATCTTGTGTTGCCCACTATCAAGCAATTTGCCAGACAGAAATCTCGAATCTCTCCTCCTTTATTCCTGTTGTCCCATATGTGCAGTCAGGTCACTCATTATCAACCCCAATTCATGCTGTCCTTTATCTAGTAGGTCCTGCAACTGCTGACTGAATGCCCTTTTTTCCTTACTACCACAACCATGTTGTGGGACAGATGCTGAGATTATGAATACTTGCCATATCCATACACAGTAGTTTGATTGCCCTTAGTCTGTCGATTACATCCCTGTCTTCTGAAACTTCTCTCTCATTGCAGTTCCCACACCATTTCTAGCCTGTTGTCATCCTGAGTAGTAGACTCTGGATCCCAAGCCAGGTGGCTTTGCTGCATTGCCTTTCCATCTTATCTTTTGGATACATAGGATGTCCATCCTCCTCCTCATGATGTCATCCATTTTGAAGCTACATCCTGTCAGAGAACCCACATTGAGTGTAGAAATCCTTTGTTTGGCAGGTTGAATGGCTTTATGTCCAGCTTTCCCTCAGCAATGCTATCCCAGGTAACCCAAGCCAGGCAACTAGATGCCGGCCTGCAGCGTATTGTTCCAGGACTGCCAGGCTTTATAGTGGGCACATACTGGGCAGTAGTGGTACATACACCCCTTCCATCATTCGCATGGGTCAAAGTAGGCAGGGTCCTCAACTAGGTGATCACCGCCAAATAACCATTCCAATTTGGCAACATTAGTTCATAGGTTGATACTAGGCTATCTGCCCTAGGGCATTTATAAGCCTAGCCAGAGTATGTTTTCTTTTGCCACCCTTTTAGATTAGTTGACTGTGCCTTTGTATATAGTAGGTCACAGAAGGTAGCCCTTTTAAGGCTTGTTTACTGTACCTCTGTCAAACAGCAACAGAGAAGAGATCCCAGGGGTAAACTTACGATCTCCCATCCATTCGTCAAGATTTCTCTTGGAGGATCAGTGAGGGGCTCTGCCTGACATGGATTGGGATTTTGTTCCAGGGTGAGGGAAGCCTCTGGGATATGAATCTGTCCCTCCAGTATGTCCTATTTATTTCTGTGCTGAGGTTCAAGTCCCTGGAGCGTGTAGCTGTAAGGGATTTAGATTTCCTGAGGTGAAGCATGTCCATTAATTCTGGATTGGACATGACTTTATACGTTAGACACAGATCGCCTCTGAGTAGGTGGTATGCAACTGAGTAGAGCTGGAGTTTCTTTAGCCGAACTGCATAGGGCATATGTTTGAGCCCCTTGATCCTCTTGGTGAGATACTTTTGGGGTCTTTCCAGTTGCTGAAGGTGTCTGGTAAGGTACATCCCAAACTGGGCATTGTATTCAATTATGGGCCTGATAAGTGATGAGTAGAGGAGCACAATGACCTCTCTTGATCTAGATGTGAACCCTTTCATGATAAGGTGGGTTATATAGAAGGTCTTTCTAACCACTTTGGCAACGTGATTGTCAAAGGAGAGATTGCTATCTACTTGAGTCCTCAAATCCCTACTTACTTCCGTACTTAATGGATTACCACCTATGTGGTAATTTGTGGGCACTTTGTTTTTTCCAAAGGGGATGACTATGCACTTCTTGGCATTTAGCTTTAGGCCATGGCTCTGGCACCAGTTATCTGTCTCTGTGAGACCCTTTTGGAGGATGCTTGTGTCAGTTGGAGAGTCGATTATAGCACCCAGTTTGCAGTCATCTGCGAACTTGGTCAGCCATAGTCCACCCGTGTTAGCCTGTACTTCGGAGAAATATATACCGAACGAGAGGTCCCAGGACTGAGCCTTTTGGGACACCACTTGTAACAGGTTTAGAGTCTGACATGGCACCTGCTATTCTGACCATGTGGGTTCTATCCCTGAGCCAGTTTGCAACCCATCTTGTGACATAGGGGTTGATATTTAAGCTAACAAGACTGACTCAGTTGGAGCCAGTTTTTACACTGTTGTGGGGATAGTACTGACAGCAAACGGTCTGTGATCTGTGTTTTCATGTTTTGGGATACTGTGAACCGCAGTTTATGCCCAAAACAGTTGGTCTGTACAACTCTTTCCCCTACAAGACATTATTTAGAATCTCTGTCGCTATCTACTTCCCCATTTTTGGGTGAGTTTGAGTTGGAAACGCACACCGTTTTTGTGAGGTGGAATGAACTCTACAGAGCCCCAGGAAGAACATCAAAACTTCATACAGACATTGTCCAGAGGTCAGGATTGAACCTTGTTGCCTTGCAGATGTGAAGCAAAGACCTTAACTATTATGCTAAATGAGTCTCCCTGTGTTACCTTGAAAAGTGTATATTAGCAAATGGAAAAGATTTTCTAGTTGGTGCCAACAAAAGAGCTAGCACCATTAAGGTCTGATCTCTGTCTGGTTCTACAGTATTTGTGTGACACTATTCTATGACCTGACTTAAGCCTCTGTCAAGGTTTATTTGCCAAATGTTTCAACTTGTCTGCTCCTTCTTTCAGTGCAACTTCATCTGAAATTTTTTGAAAGGGGAGCTGCGTAAGAAGCTTCTTAGTAAACTGGTTGCTCATCCTTAGTATCTTTTCCTCCATATGAACTAGCTCATCAGGCTGACATGATCTTAACATGGAAAACTGCCTTTAACAGCTCTGACCTCTGCAAGAGTAGTATGATTTGCAGGCTTTTAAGGTAGCCAACCTTATCTAGCTTTCCAGGTGTATAGGGTTCTCTTAAAATGCAATCCTTTAGATTTTTTTTTTCTTTAGATTTTTTTTTAATCTTTTATACACAGAGTGGCAAACAACTTCACCTTAAGCCAAGCTGTCCCACTCCCTGTCTTCTTTTCAGAACCTAAAAATGATGGAGAAAAGTTGCTTCGTACCTTGGATGTCAAGATAACTACTCTTACGATTTTGACAGAACAAAGTCTTGCAGAACTTATCAGTTAATTTTTTGTGATGGTAAGAACAAAGGACATCTAGTACCAAAACAGACCATTTAAAAATGGTCTAGCAGCAGAAACTTGGTCCTCTGTGTACACTTACAAAGTATTATCAACTAAATTCCTTTTCCTGCGAAGACCATTCTCAAAGGGCTCCTTGACTCTCCTTGTTCCTCCTCGCAGTCAGTTTTAAGCTATGGCAATCTACAAATATAGCTTAGGCTATTGCAGTAGTGATCCTTATGAAGAACATAATACAGTTGTGCAAGTACATTTACCGTAAAGGTGGATGTTTGAATACTCAGTGCTGCAGTCCTCATTTCTTTTGTTTTATACTAGGGTGTGGACTTATGATATTCCTTGCATTGTCCTCAGTGCTTTGACCTGGCTCTTTCTGTTGGCATGAAAGCTGTGAAGGGTTTGATGCTCAGTCTTGACTTTGTCAGCTCTGCAGTTGAATAGTGGTTTGGGGATGTAGATGACCCTGAAAGCTTTGAAAGCTGGTCAGCTTTTGTATCCTGTGCAGGCTACAAGTCCTATAGCTTAGGCCACTGCAGGAATGATCATGTGGATATTTACTGTTATGGCTAAGTTTACTAATGCAACTGTACTTTTAACGCCTGTCTACATTGAGAGGAATAGAAATATGTAGATGGCAGCTAGAAAGGTTTTGGTTATAACTGGAGCTGTTATAACAAAGATGCAGAGTAAAGCAAAGCAAGACTAGTAGTTACTGAAAGCAGTGAAATTGTGTAAGCAATGGAAATGTAGTCAGAACCACCCAGGAGTAAGTTTATTTTGACAAAATGAAGTTAAGAATAAGGGAAAAACTAATACAAGTAAAAATAAGGGACATGTAAAAATAAGGGACACACAACTGTCTTCTTGCTTCTGCCATACTATTTTTAGTGTCCTTCATTACACTGCATACTCCAACTGATCTTCTTGAGGCTCGTTTAGTAATACAGTCTGCTGACTGAGAGATTCCAGAGTATGGGAAAAACTGCATATAAAATTGTGTTCTAACAGTAAATTTTTTTTTTTTGGGGGGGGGGCTTTCTTAGCAGCAGTTTTGTACCTATTATTCCTTTTTTTCCTCTTGCAGCCTTTTGCCATTTAGGTAGATTCTGTTGTCATATTCTCATCTGCCACTGGAACCACTCCTTTTTATACACTTAGTAACCTTGTGCTGGCTGCATTCCATATAGGCCCCAAGACCCACCTGGGTTTCAGTAGTGGCTAATGTGCTGGAGGAGAGTGCTTGGGCTGGGCATGAAGTGCTAAGTGATTTCAACAATCCTTACAAATAGGGGCTTGTGTGGTTTGCCATGATCATATGAACAAACAAAAAGAAAGGACCATGTATGATTGAGGTGATGCTACAGGACTTCCTTGCCAAACAAGTTATAGCTCTGTAGCATGAAAAGGTGCCTACATGGAGTCACACATGCATCAGAGGTCTGAACACTGGTCAGTTCCCAAACATTAATGGGGGATAAAGCCAAAATAAGAGGAATCATGATGGCTGTCTATAAAATGACCTTCCACAATTGACACTTTCTCGGGGTAATAAATGGCACAGTTGAGTCACAGGAGAGGGGCTTATGGTTGGTTTAAAAAAAAACAAAAAGTAACATTGTTTTATGATTGCATGAGTGATTTGTAAGCGCACTCTTCTGTATGAGCTTATGCTAACAAAAGCACTGCCGTGCAGAGGACGTTTGGTGGTGGGATGTCTTTATGTTTTGCTTTCAGACTGACATTACTGTGAACATTCTGTTGGTATATTTTCTGCAGCCTTAGGTAATAGTGTCTTTGTTTGTATTCCACCAGGTTTCACAGGGCAATTATGTCAAGGTCCGTTTCAATATATTTCTACTTGAAGAAACCAACTCACTGACTGGGTGCAAAAAAGATTATGTAGAAGTGAATGGTGAAAGGTAAGGGACCACATTAATCTTGTAAAGTTACAAGTAAGATGATACATTAATTTGGATGAAGAGGTGGAGTTACATGTGCTAAGATTGTTGCTTCTTAAGTACTTAATGAAACACAGCAAGGTTCTTGTTGGGCAGAAGGGTCTACCTTGACCCAAAGAAATTGTTTTACCGAAACGTAATTTAGCGAGCTCTCTTTTGCGAAAGTGCGTTTTTGCCAAAATGCACTTTCGCGAAAAGGCGACTAAGCGAACAGCAACTTGGGCTGTTGCTTAGATCGCAGTACAGCGGGAATAAGGGAATATTCTCTTTTCCCCACTGTAGTGCAATCTCGAAGTGACAATATAAAAGTAGCGGGAGTATGGGGGGATTGCCCCCCTGCATATATATGGTTTTTATTTTTTTTTTCAGTTAAGTTTTTCGCAAATGTGCATTTTCGGTAAAAGTGCACTTTCACGAAAAACAGGTTGTGTTATTACGTTTTGCTGAAACGTAATTTCGATGGGTCAGAGTAGACCTGGGCAGAACTAGTGCAGAACATTATATTGTTGAGTTTGACATTGGTCTTTATTCTGGGTTCCCTCATGCAGTGGCTTGGAGCCATTTTCTCCTTTCTGATCACCCTCTGTCAGCACATCATGAGTGTCCCCACTGATGCATGCCATATAATCAACACAAGAGGACATGCTTTGTTCTTTCTTGCTGCTCATGCCATTCAGTTCGGAACCTGAAATACTTTGATAGGATTCTGATCCTGAAAATACGTCCCATGTTCAATGCCAGAAGGTAATTCAGAGCCTTTTAAAGCATTCCTGTTGTGATGTCACTAACCAGGGCTTTCACAGGCACTGCCTGTACTGCCTTGGAAGGAAAATGTTTTTGCAGCATTGTCCAGATAGCCAGAGTTTCACTCTGGCAACTCCTCTTTGGCAGTGAAAAGTATGAAAGCCGTTCTTTTATGAAATTGTAATTTTCTTAATGGTCTTAGTAAAGCAAAACAAAGCAAGCTTACCAATCCATGCATCCAGTAGAAGTCCTTTATTAATCACATACATTATTTTTGTAGTATTTTTTTAAGCACTGTACCAGAGTACACCGAAAATTGAATCGGGCAGCAGCACATGGTCTTAGCGGTTCTTATGTGGGGAAGAGTTTAGAACAACCAATACGCTACTGGCTGGTTGGTGTCCAGTTGCCTAGCCTAGGTTACGTGGGATAGCTCTGCTGAATGAAAGATGAACTTAAAACCAGTCAGCTTAACAAATGTGAACTTAAGGATTGGTACTTCGAATGTAGGTTCAGTGTGAGACCACCACTTAAAAGTGGATGCTATGATGATAGGAGGGATATTGTACATTTATGTATCCAGAAGTCAAGGTGGAAGGGCAGTGCAGCAAAGGCACTGGATTGTGATCTAGAGTCTACAACTTGGGAATGACAGACTAGAATATGAGAGAGAATAGTGGTGAGGGAGAGTCTTCTGAAGACAGTGATGGGTATAATCAGAATTCATGATAGACGCATGTCAGTCAGACTTGGTCTAAAGATAAGGGAGTATTCATACTCTCAGCCTATGTTACACAGTAGGGTTATGAGGGTGAGGAAGAGAGTAAGTAAAGGCAAGAGTTTCATGCAGGGCCTACTACATAAAGTAGGACAACATGGGTTGGTGCTGATAGTAGAGGGAGGGGGTCCTAAATGCTTGTATTGGGGCAGACTGAACAGGATATGAAGAAGTAGAGGACATTTTAGACTTAAAAACAAAAAAGATATATGTGGTAAAAACAAAACTGTAACTAGAAAAAACACGAACTAGAATAAAAACCAAGGGAGCTATATTCAGACATACACACTTTATCTCTTTGCTTTTCATCCAACAGGACTTCTTCAGAAGCAACAATTACCCACAAATGCACTCCGTTTAAATACCATTCAGTAACAGTTTACAGCTAATGAAATAATTGATAGTTAATGCAATAAATTAATTTACAATCTAAATTTTAAAAACATAGCTAATTACTGTTGACATCATCAGATTTGACTTTACGCATTTATATTAGTAGCCCCATTTAAACCTGGATATTCATCAGCTATCAATTTAATTTGCCAGGATGTTTTTCTAGTGACATTTTAGACCTCGTTTGGCGAATAGCATGATGGTGGCCAGCCTGTAGTTTAGCAAGAGACACTTTCACAAGAATAAATAAAAGAATGGCCAATGCACAACTCTGATAGATTTCTTTCTAATAATGAAGGGGCATTGGGAAAGAGTCTGAGATTGCATTGTCATCACCAGTGAAACAGTTGACCCAGAGCATGAAATACTTGTGGCCACAGTCCGCTTTAAGCAGTTGTCAGACAAGGCTGTAAGGTCACGAAAGAATGCTGAAGTTTGGTAAGTCATTAAAAGAAAGGAAGAGTGCAGTAAAACGTGGATGATAGAAATGACTGACCAGGCAAAGGAGGAGTACTGGGTGGCTGACAGAGGTTGAGAACAGTTGCAGTAGTAACAAAAGGGCATCAGATGTATTTAACCCGTTTCTGCAAAGTGAGTTAGTAGCACAAAAAACTCATCAGGTTGCAAGGCAAAGCCAGAAAGGAAAAAAGATAAGTGGTCAGACACCATTCATAGTGGATGCCATCAACAGTATGCTCACCAGTCCACAGGACATCAAAGCCAGATGTAGAAAGCATAACTGACCCATTGTTTATAGCGAGACGTTAATATAGAAGAAGCAGGAGATGAGAAAAGAGTCCAACTGGGAATTCCTGGTCTTGGATAAAGCATATGACAGGATTCCAAGAATATTTTTGGCTGTCCTGCAGTGGTTTAAAGTCCAGGAAACTGGTAGATTTTAGTGTAGGCTATGTAGAGGGACCTAATGACTCAAGTATAGCCAGTGTATGGACTCTGAGGGGCTTCTTTAGGGAGTGGTTGTGTATCAGGGTTCAGCTCTGAGCCCATTCCTGTTCATACTTTTGATGGACAACATTAGGAAACTGCTCGAGGGTGGCAGATTAGCAAATTTGATTTATGCAGGTGATGCAGCACTACAAGCAGAGTCTGACATGGAACTTCAGCAAATGATAGGGGATTGTAATGCAAAACTGAAGGCACATGGTATGTGACAGTATGAACAAGACAGTTGTCAGAGCTGCAAATGCAGAAAGTCAAGAAGCTGAAAATTAAGATAGAAGGGTAAGTAGTGTAAATAGTGGAACAAGTTAACATTGAAGGCAGAGTAGTTGAGATATTGATGAAGTGTCTGTGATGGGTGGCAGGATGCACATTGGGGTAGACGAAAAAATGACATCAGATCAGAAGCTGAAATAGCTCCAATGGAAGAGAACATCAGAGAACAAATTCCTGTGGTTTGGACATGCATGCAGGAACGAAAATGATTGGTGAAGATTTGGGAAAGACCAGCAAAAGCAGGAGGAAATGAGGATATCCAGCAAAAGGATGGATAGATTGTGTGAGAGAAGTCCTATTGACAGTCGTGGCTTTTATAGAAGGTAGGAAAGTAGCACTGTCTCAAGAGGAGGCAGCAGTTGACACGACAACCCCACCACATATCGAAAAATGGGTTGATGATTTAAGCACTATGCCTATAACCAGTCCTACTCCTTGAAGTCAGACTATTTGGAAACAGGCTGCCATGTTACGACTGAGTGATCAAAGAAGGTGGCTGAGCACAGTTGTCAGGAAATAGTGTTCCTTAAAGAAATACGGCTGAATGAAAGGTTAGATTTCACTTCTGAAATTTGCCTCCATGAATCACAGCAGTCAGACCTGTATGTGGGGGCCAAGCTTTTTCACCCTTTAAAGCCTATGACAATCCCCTAAGTAAACATACAACCAAATCTTAAAACAGAGGAAGAGCACATACACGCCCCCATTCATTAAGGTGAACAGAGAGGGAGGTCTACTTGCTTCCTTACTGTTACTTTGTATTTTACTGCTGATTTGATAGGTGGCAGGCATTGCCCCAGTCCTAGAAAGTCATACCATTTTTTCTCTAGTCCAGTCTTTATGATGGTGTCTGTCCACACTCTTGGCAGTCCTAATCAAAGCCATCCAAGGCACCAGTCTTATCTCAAACTCAGAGCCTCCTTTGGTGCCATTAGTTCATGACTTTAGAGGGGAGCTAGTTTGAGGAACAGCAGAAGAGCCTTGGGTTCGATCTGATTGATACCCTGAAATGAGGGGTAATGTAGAGGATCAAGAGGCTGGGCAGCAGCCCACACCTCCTTCAGCAACAGAGTTCACCGTCATGGTAGTCCTCATGTCTGTGTGCCTACAAGAGAGAGCGCTCATACCTTTTGTTGAGTGGTGACCATGATGTGGTTCAACAGTTGAATGTAGTGATATGCATTCTGCTACTTCAGTATGAACCAGTGTCATTGTAGCTTCTCTGCAACTTCTCTGGCATTAACACTGTAGTTGCTTCATTTTTCAGGATGATCAAATAGTTACTGGGATTAATTCTTCCTTAAAACACCCTCTTAGTTGCAGAGTTCCCCCAGGCTATATTATGACTTATTTACTGTATATGTACACATATATAGATACATATATACAGTCTGCCTTTTGGGAAACATCATAAGAATGAGAAATTGGGTTGCCATTCATGTACAGATGAAAAGAAAAGGTACCTCTCCTTTTCTTTGGACATAATTATTTTTATTTCTGCTCCCATCCTTAACATTCAAGTGACCTTGCTAAAAATACTTGAGCAATGTTACTACAAAATAGCATGATTTGCTGGCAGCCTTTAAAATATAACCCACTACTGTGCTGACCTAATGGAATTACAGTGGCTGGAATTTTCTGACCTCTTCACAACTTCCACAAATCCATAACATTGTGTATAAAGCTAACAAATGTCCATCCATTTTAAACCTCATACAAATGTATAACTCTTCTAGGCCACTACATTCATCAGGTAAATACCTATTACATGTATCCAAACCCAAGAATTCTGCTGGCAAATCACAACTGTCCTACCAACTCACTAAATCCTGGACCTCCATTCCATTAGCAGTGCGACAAGCACACTCCCTAAAATAATTTAAATCTCAGTCTTACCTAGTCTGTTGCCAGCTCTGTACATGTAATGTTCCCGGATACTCTCCAAACCTTTAACTGTCCCCACTTTCTTATGTAACGGGACATAATACAGCTGTTACTATCATCTGCCCCTCTCCACTACTATCGAATCTCACCTTTACCTGGAACTCTTCAATACTGTCTCATAATTTAAAACTATCTTCATCCTATACTTAATTGTAGTCTACTCTATTGCTATTTTCAGATGATTCCATTTGAAAGTAATGACTCTTACAAGCTTAATTTGAGCTAATATTTTACTGTATTCATTTAATTGTCATGTTTTCATTAACTGTTATATCATTAAAATTCTGTGTGTTCATTTACTTTGCTATGTATGTGTATTTATTATTTTTCATTAACTGTCATAGTATGCATGTGTGAATGTACATTTATTATGTATAAATGCCTTCTGCTCATTCTGTAAAATGGAACATTTCTTCCTGGACCTCTGCCCACTCACTTTCCTGGTAAACAAAAATATAAAGAAATAATAAATATTAATATTAGACATCATTGAGAGTATTTTGTTTTGGAGGGCAAGTAGCAAGCTGAAGCTTAGACCTGACGAGATGAATGCTGCAAGCATTCATTTGACTGTGAGATCCTGTGATTCTTTGTCTTCTCCCTTAATTTATCATGGGGGAAGTAGCCTTAATTTTTAATAGGCTCTACAGTTTGGCTAGTATTCTAAATGTTTCAGTGTATGCAAGGTTCAAGCAGCACATATGAAATCACTTTCCTTTTTAAGGAGTGTCACCCAACTCAGACTTATTTTTAAGAGTGTTTAGCCGTGGTCATTTATAGGAACAAGAATAAGCAGGTGCTGTAATAATCCTAGCTATGTACGCCATTAAGTAGACATACTTAAAAGTTTTTGCCACCCTTAATGAGTACTTAGTGTCCACCTCAAGTTAAACAGGTCTATACATGTTTGTATAAATTTGTCTACCCATCCAGTCGGCAAGACTAACCTTAAAGGTAGACAAAAAGTACTTTGCTTGACCTGTAGTGTTAATTTATTCCATTGCCTGGTAATGCATCAGGTTTAAGAGCCTATCCCTCCAGTGAATTTTGCTGCTTTGGTGTAAATTTAGGTTCCTGATACAAGTGTTTGTTAGAACCACTGGCTTTGCAAAGAAATAGGTTGTCTAATAGTATTGGATCTTTAATGACCTGAAAAGTGACACCATACATGTTGTGTGATATGCTTGGATTTCTGCATACTAAAGGGAGCAGTGTATTTGATGGGTTTGCTAAAGGAAGAGCACACTGGTAAGATTACTTCTTGGGATTTGAATGTATTCCTTTGGAAGTTAACTGGGACAGTTAAAATGATTTCCTGAGTATAGTGGAAACATAATCCTGTATTAAGTGAGAGTTTTCCACTTAAGTACCAAAGTCTACTATGACCATGTCTGTCTGTAGAGGAGTCCCACTTAAAACATATGAGAACAGACTTTTTTTTACTGAAAGCTACTGTGATGGGTCTTTTTAAATTGAGACTGCAACTGGTGCACTGAAAACATGCATATTCCTATCCTTTTTGGAGCAGTTTGTAGCAATGGATGAGCAGATAAGTGCCTAACTAGCAGTCATCATCAAACGTAGTTTGTCTCAAGTGATATTGGCTTGGAAGTCTGCAAAATAAAAACAAGGTGAGAACCATCCCTGAGCCATATGGTATTCTGTTACTTGCATTTTTTTTTCTTCAGGGAAGGAACCAGCAGTTCTCACTGCTTGGGTCTGTTGGTAGCCAGTTTGCACCTCAGTGAGCCGTATAATGTTTAGTTTGTTCATCCAACTTTTCAGTAATACCGTCATGGGGAATAGTGTCAGAACCCTTGGCCAGGTTAAAATCAGCGAGCACATAGTGACCACTGTCCATAGCCTATAACCTTTTCAGACCTGCCCTTCAAAATAAAAAGTAAAAAAAAAAAAAAAAAAAAGTGGTCCCAGCTCAGTTAAGTTCCTTATGTCTGCATAAATGAGTGCTGCTGTGTGGTCCATGCCTTTTCATATAAGGCTGATGGAATATTACTTGGGTCTGTAGTGGGGTCACCCTTGTGTAACTGAGTCATAGTGACTGTTCTCCAAGCAAACCCCATGGGATAGGCTTAGGTTGATTAGTTTAAGTAGAAGCTCAGATAGTGCATAAGTTGGTACTGATGAGAATACAACCTGATATGTTGTCTAGGCCCATAGTAACATTATTTTTAGCCTTTTGCAGGGAGTCTGAGATTTTTCCCATGGTGATTTCATGGTAAACTAAATTTTCATTGATACCGGGTGGAGCATTGTGGGTAGTTGGGGTCAAGTTGATACTAACTTTGTCTGCCAGTGTATTGGCTATGTCCTTAAAGTTTGGAATTCTGATAGGATGAATGAGCTGAATGCATTATTGAACACTATTCCTTAAATCCCTGACATAACTGAAGAAAGATTTGTAGTTTACGTTGGTATTTGCAGTGACATTAAGTTTGTATTCTTGATTTACATTTTCTAAAAGTGGTAAGTTCCTTGCTGGCATGTTTCATTATGGTCTTAAGGTAGGGGGATGGGGATTTCTTACTACTTTTCATTATTTTCTTTCTGTTACATATAAAGCTTGTAAAAATTGAATACGAACGTGGCAGCTCTGTTTGGCCCATTTGTGGGGGATTGTTGGAAGCTTGCATGTGTTTTTGTGCAAGGTGAATTAAGATTGCCCTGGAGAAGTCCATCAGGATGGTTTTATTTGGTGCTGGAGTGGTACCATTAAGCCTGAGAGGGAAAGTAACTGATTTTTGGCTTTCAGAGATGTGTAGATGCATGATAGTTTAGAGGTGGAGCTAGGTTAGCAGATATCAAGTCAAGGGTATTAGACCTTCTAGTGTATATTTTTAGTTTGTTCCATTGCATTGGAGTTAAAGTATAGGAAACACTGAGAATATTTGTTTTTTTGGATGTAAGTGTGCTAGTCAATGCTTCGGTAGTTAAGTCACCTAGCAAAAAGTCACTTGGTTTGATATTTAACCTCTCAGTGGTATTAAGCTAAATCCCTAGATCTTTGGAAGACCATTATTGTATCTGTAGCAAGTAGTGAAGTAATAGTTGGATTTAAAGGTGATTTGCATCTCCAAGAACTTCAAGTTAAGGTTGTGGTAATTTGACATGAGATGATGAGTTTTTGACAAATATTGGTACTCTTCCCACAGTAACCCATGATCCTAAAGGTGTAAGTGCTAAATCTTGGTATAGGAGTGCTGTCATAGTATGTAAACAGTGTTTCTGTAACTACACAGATATAAATGTGTGGAAGTTGCAGGAGGACCTCAAGTTTTGGCATCTGTTTACACTCGTAGCAGTGACTAGTGCTGCTATATGTTTTCAAAGTTTGGGTTTGTGTCCAGTGGGGGGAGACTGCCTAAAATGACAGTTTAGGGGCTGCATTTGCTTTAACCAAAATACAGAGACCCCCTGATATGAGGGGTAAGGGCATCCATGGTGAAACAGGTAGTCCTATTTACCATCTCATGCAAGGCCGACACACTGGATCCGCTTCGAATGACATCTCTTAGCCAATTTTTTCCCTTGGTATCTAGGTATACTTGGTGGACGCAAAATACTACTCAAGGTCAGGCTCTGTCATGCTTTTCTATTTTCTTGCGCAGACATTTGTGGTGGCACATACCTAAGACTATTCTGTCTTTTAAATTCATGTTATCAGGATAATTCTCGAACTTTTGGGGTCTTTCCTTTTCTTAATTGGCACCATTTTGAAACCCTCTACCTTATGAGATATGGATATGTATTTTTTTTTTTTTTGCTATATTTTAAGATGGTCCTCAAGACTGTTATTATTCAGAAGGCATTTATCAGATGAACTATTTGTTCGTAGTTTTTAATACTTAACTGTATTTTTTCCATCATTGGTGCTTTGTTTTATCTTAAGTGTAGGCATTGCTGCATTTATTGGTGTCTCATGCTTTGATATTGAGACACCTGCTAAAAATAAAACATCTGGGAGCAGACCGTATGTCTAGCTTTATGACCAGCCTAGTTAAAAAGGTGGGGAAAAGTGAAGTAATGAAATTACTTAAGTAAACAGTCCATAGCCTGCCTACTATATTGGGTATGCGGCAGATAGCCATGACAAGTTGCTGTGGGCTTGGAAGGATTAATAGTGTGCAGTCTTTACTACCAGCTTCAGTTTGGGGTTATTTTAATTAATTTATTTGTTGACGTGTGTACACCAGGAAAGTCTGACTGGGTGCACAGGTCCCCTATTTCATTATAGACCCAGCGAGAAAAGCTCCAAGGTATCATATTTAATATTATCAATATTTAAAATAAATTTTATAATGCAGTTTGTGAATACATTGCATAGTAATCGGTATATTGTATTAATATTTACAAACAGTACAAGGCTTGTAAATTTAATGAGACTTAACAGTTAGTGGTGTGTAAAGCAGGAGTAATTTAAGAAATACAACAGAGTGAGGTATTAGGGGGAGATGTGCAAGTTTGAGTGCTAACAGAGTAGTAGTGATTAATAGTAATTTGGTTGCGCTAACTGGAAGATGTAGTTTTAGTACAATAAAGTGAGAAGGTATTAGAAGAGGATAACCAGGTTAATTGATTGTTTTATTTCAGATATATATATATATATATATATATATATATATATATATATATATATATATAACATTAATTATGCTTCTAATTAGCTCATTGTAAAATATTTTAAGATGTCAGTGTTTTGGAATATTTAAAAATGCCTTCTGTTTTACTATAAAAAAAAATGTCTCTGCACGCAATACTTTGTTTCTAGTATTGGTTGCCAAAGTGAAGTGACTGCTGGCAGAAGTGGACTAGATCAGTCTTTAGTCATGAGAGCTGCTTTCATCCTCATACTGCCTTAAGGCCAGGTAGGTTAATGTTCCTCTTTCTTCCCACAAGTGGAAAGTCACAGGCTGAATGTACCTTACAGTGCTAGATTCACCCCCTCCAAGTCACAGAATAGTCCTCTCCATGTAGTTTGAAGTAGTGCATTAGACTTTGTGGATCTCAGCTGTATGCGTTGCACAGTTCTATATAACAGTAACAAGACAGCACTCTCAGGTGTTGGCCACTGCACTATAAGCAGTTGAAATATATTGATACAAACCTGTTTTGCTGTCTTGCTTTTGCCAGAAGTGAAAGCACTGCTTCTCAGTCCGCAGCCTTAGAACAAAAATAACCAGACTGTATCAGAAACTGCAGGTAATAGCTCAAATGTTACTGTTTTTGTAAGTGTTTTCGTTAGCAGTGCCACTTTTCACAACTGTGTTGTAACTGGAGTACGTCTCTCATCCAGCATAGTTGTACCAACCCTGTTACACAGGTAGCCACAACCCTCTTCACTTTCTCTTCTAGTTCAAATTATTGTACAGCACATGCCTTCTGAAAGCTAATGACCTAATATGCTTACAGAGGAAGATGACCAGGATCTTGAAATTTTTTGCGGGTGTGAGGGAACTCGACAGGCTATCAGGATCTGTAAAGAACACTACATGATTAGGATAAGAATATACTTGTCAGTGTTAGATAACAGGAGAGATGTGTGGCAACTTGGTTTCCACACACAATGTAAAATACAATGCAATGCACATAAATTTAAAAAAATGAGTCTCCATACTAGTAAATATGTTGATGACAGCAAGTTAATTGCTATGAGGTTCCAAGTATAAATTATAATAAGGCAGTCTAAAACTGGGAAGCCATTGTGAAAAGGTGGACCTAGGACTAGATGGTGCCTTTTGCTGAAGATTATTGCTGCTTTCACCTGAGGACTTGCTGCTGTAAATCATGCAATAGTGTTTTTCGGCTTGCATTTCTGCAGAGTCTTTTAACTAGGGTTGCTTTGTAGTAATGTTGAGTCCCAGCAGCTGGTATAGACCGGGCACCCAGCTTAATAGCTGTTTTCTCTTGATCATTTCATTTTTATGCTGCATAGTCTCCACTGGGTTTCCTGATAATTTACAAGGTTTTATTGTTTTAATTTTTCTCTACTTGATGTGGGTGCCACTTATCAGCCAGGTTGACCACTCTAACTGGCTGTGAAGGAATTCTCAGGATGTGGCTGGTTACATCTGTCTCTTGTGCTTTTTCCCATCATTCTCTTTTTCTTTAGGCCTTACTGCTATCTTGGTGGAACTCTACTCTACTTTGCTTTCAGGTCACTTGAATTCCTTCTTTTTCCTGACGCATTGCTTAATTATAAGTGGGAAATTCAATTAAAGTTTTGGATTTTATGTGGCATATTTTACTTTATTGAACTATTCAAGGAGTGATTAAGCATAGTATTTAAACTTGCTTTATAGCATAAAAGACAGCTTGATAAGATCAGGGATCCAGGGCTGCATAACAGGAAAACCAGCAAAACATTTTGTGATATTACAGAAAGGGCTACTTCATGTTTCTGCAAGATTAAAGATTGATGACAGCTTTGCAGAGTAGAGAAACACACCTTGTATGGGTTTGCTTTGGGACACTTGTAGAAAGATGGTGTGGAAGATTAAAATGTACAACCTGGACGAAAGCAAGAAATGAAGAGAGGAGAGAACAAGGCGTGACATTTAATTACCTAAAGGGAAATCATGGTAGTACATTACAATAGTAACTTTCAAATGAGATTGTGCAGGAAAAGGGGCTGAAGTGGAAATTAAGATGGTGAATTGGTGGATGTTAGGAAAGTATTCTTCTGTGACATTTTGAAAAGGGGTGAACAGTATAAAAGGTACTAGAGGCAGCACTGGGTTGTGAATGTGTGTAGAAGATTTTCCATAGAGTTTTTGGCATCAGAACAGTGGTGTAGTGGAAGAATGTGTGTTTTAAACACAAGGTAGTTCCATAGGAATGAAGAAGGAATGGAGGATAATTGGTTAATGTAATGCTGCATCTTATTACTGAGTTAGGAAAAATAGTCCGAGTACATGGGAGCTTGTTTGCTAGCAGCTTCTGATGTTCTTCATGTTTCATTGTTGCAGTCATTACATTTGGGTTATCTGCTTGCAGTAGTCCTCAGTCGGCCTGATTATCGAAGTCTTGGGTCCTGCGTCGGTTGCTGTCTCATCTTTCGTGACGTCAGGTCGTCGGGGGGTATAAAGCATGCAGCCAACGCCATTACATCAGTCTTTCTTGCCGTGCGGTGCCCAAAGCAGAAGCAGTTCGCAAGTACCGGTCAGCCCACTCCTGAAATTTTCGTTTTCGAGTTTCAGAACCAAAGTCTTCAACTAAAGATAAGTACCCCATTGGGGAAAGTTTTTCCTTGCTCTAAACCGATGCCAGTAAAAGTCAGTAATTGTATTTCTTGTGGAAAGCAAATACCACATAAAGATTTTCATTCATACTGTATTCCTTACCTAGGTCCTGACCACGACATACCTTGCTGTAGGTTTTGTGCCTTATTTAAACCATGAACTATTCGTCGTCTGTATATTTTCACTTCTAAATATTTTGGTACTTTGTTCAGTTATCCAGATATGTGTTTGGTAAGCCACCTGACTACAGACATTCCGAAAAAACGCAAAGATAAAGACCGAGACAAGCCCCCTAGGTCCAAAGCTGCTGGCGACGCTTCTCCTAAGCTAGTTGCCTGTTCGCCGATACTCAGTGAGGTGCCTTCGCAGCCCCTGATACCCACTACTTCAGATTCGCAGGCCTCTACTGAGACCCATTCAGAGTCCGGTATGCCGCGAGATGCTTCAACTGTGGAACCTGTGGATGTGTCTACCTCAGATGTGTCCGGAGCCGCTGTGCAGGCACCAGCTTCTGAGGGTGTATTCAGGCCTACTGACTCGCATATTAAATCGACGACATCTTTTTCTTCTTCAAGGTCTAAAACTCAAACCAGGCCTAGGAAACTGATGCACAGACCACATGGTCAGGCCTCTATGCCTAAAAAACAAATAAGAATGGCTAAAGACCTTATTACTTTAATCAGGGGAAGCCAACCTTCCCCCTCTAAAAGACCTAGGACTGAATTTGCTTATGGTACTTCTGACCAAGACTCTGAAATTTGTCTCCTCTGATGACTAGGATTTGCCCTTATCTACCTATGAGGATTCTGATGCAGAGGACTCTATTCCCTCCGCTTCTCCCCAGAGGATTTTTCTTTTGGTGAAACCTTGCATACTCTTAGGGAGCATTTTCAATGGGAAAGTCATGATTACTCCGATTTTAAAAAGAGGCTTAGAGATTTCTTACTCCTGCCACAACACAGGCCTTTAGCTATTCCTCCTGTGCTGGATATTGTTGATGATGCCTTTTTGGAATCTAGCTTGGCCCTTGACTCTCTACCTCCTGCTCCCAGAAAACCTGATAGATATTACGGGGTTCCTGATTCTTATAAGTTCCTTTTTAAAAAATCCTACATCAGATCCCGAGACCATTTTACAGGGACCCAAGGGCATTAAGGCTACTACTACCTAAAATCCTACCCCCTCTGATAGAGATTCCAGGGTCCTGGGTAGATAGGGTAAGAAGGTATACACCTCTGCAACTTTGGCCATCAGGGCCTTAAATTGCCAGTTTCATGTGCTCTAGTATCAGCAGCATATTATTGGATTGCTTAAACAGAAAATTATGTTGATTCCTGATTGTGCTGAAAATAAGGATTTACAGGATTTAATGCATTCTGCTGAACAGATTGGAAAACTTACTTTGCAGTGTGGTTTTGATTCACTGGAGGCATCTTGCAGGGCTGCTGTCACCGGGTCTATACTTAGAAGGCATGCTTGGCACTCTTTTCCAGATCATGTTAAAACTAAATTGCTGAATGCTCCCTTAAATCAGGACCGCCTGTTTGGCAACAAAGCAGAAGTTCTTAAAATGATGGAGGAGAAAGCTAAATCTATGCAAACTGTTAAATATTTCTTACAAGTGCAGCCTCCACGATTTAGTAGGCATTGGGCGTCAAAAAATTGGTCCTTTCCTGCCTCTTCCAGGCCTTCTCAGTTCGAACCCCGAACCAGCAGAACACCCAGACTTCAGTCCCAGGCTGTGCACAGGACTAAGCAGTGGGGTGCTCCCACTTCCACATCAGGGAATAGTAAGACTCCACCCTATGGTAAGCTGTCCTAATCACTTAACTTTAAAACTTCCAAGCACTTCTCAACTGACTGCTCCTTTGGGGGGTAAGATTGGTCTGCAAGCAAAAACTGGGAACTCATTACCCAGGACAAATTGGTTTTAAGCATAGTTTCCCAAGGATACAGATTTCACTTCCACCAGATCTACCCCCAAATCAGTGGGCAGAGGCTCAAAAGCAAATACTCTCAAGATTAAAGGCTATTCAGACTACCAGAAGAGGAAACGGGACAAGGTTTCTACTCGAGACTTTTTCTGGTACCCAAAAAAGACAACTCCTGGAGTCCTATCCTTGACCTTTCACCTTTTTGGTGATTCCAAAATTCAAGATGCTAACTCTTCACCAGTTGCTTCCCATGATAGGCAAAGATGCCTGGTTTGCAACACTGGATTTAAAGGAAGTCTACCTGCACATCCCAATCTTGCAGAAAATACCTACGCTTCAAAGCAGGCTGCATGCACTATCAGTTCTATGCACTGCCCTTTGTCTTATCTACTGCGCCCAGGGTATATTAACCAAGTGCCTAGCTGCAGTCATTGCATTTTATAGGCAAAGAAATATTCAAATATACCCATACCTGGATGATTGTCTTCTTCGGGCAGAAAGCCAGGACATACTTCTGAATCATCTGGTATTTGTACAAAAGTTAACTTGTCTGGGATGCACCATAAACGAAAAGAAATCATGTGGTACCCTGTCAACAAATTATATTCCTGGGAGCAAGCTTGATCACAACTTCCCAGATGGCTTTCCTCACTCCAGAGAAACAAATTCATTTGACAACTTACTTCAAACTGGTGACCACAAAACCCTGCTAATCTGCAAGGTAAATACTGCAAGCCTAGTGGTTCATGGCCTTGTGCATTCTACTAATTCCATATGCAAGACTGCATATGAGGAAACTACAATGGAGCCTAAAAAACCTATGGTGTCAACATTCTTAGGATCTAGAAGCAATGACTCCTATCATACATTGCCTATGGTTGGAATTCCTTTGGTGGGCAGAGGCCTGCCACCAAAACAAGGGACTACCCCCTGCCACCCAAACCCTAACAGATTCATCAGACTGTGCATGGGGGGCTCACCTGGCAGGGAAGTGCATTCAGGGCAAATGGAACCCAAGTCAAATGCACCTGCATATCAGTCAAAAAGAAATGTTAGCTGTACAGAATGCTCTGACAGCCTTCAAGGACCACATTCTTTCAGGGCAGTTGATGGAAAAGACGGACAACGCCACTGTGATGTGGTACATAAACAAGCAGGGGGGGTATCCATTCCTACCCCATCTGCAGACTTGCCATGGCTCTGTGGAACACAGCCTTGAGCTACCAAGTGCATCTACAGGCTCAATTCCTGCCAGGAAAACTAAATACACTGGCAGATGAACTAAGCAGAAATCTCATGGACCCACACAAGTGGAAACTGGAACCAAAGACTTTCAACTTGTTGCTCAACAAATGGGAGAGCCCAGATATAGACCTGTTTGCCTCCCCCAGAACTACCAATTGGACAAATTCTGCACAAGGACTCCCCACAAACAAGCTTGGAAAGTGGATGCTCTGGCCTTCAGCAGGAAAAACCTATCAGTTTATTCCTTTCCTCCTCTGCCTCTCCTCTCCAAAGTACTACTAAAGGTCAAACAGGACAAACCAAGGATGATACTGATTGCACCAGACTGGCCACGCCAGCACTGGTACCCCCTCCTGCACAGTGTCACAGCTAGCCCCATGGCACCTGCCTCAGACCACTACCCTGCTGTCACAGCAGGAGAGCCAGATTCTGCACCCCCAGCTTCAAACCCTGAACCTGGCAGCCTGGCTAATTACCTAATCTCTCCATTACCATCCCTCAGTAAACAAGTGTTGGATGTCATTTTGGAGGCAAGGAGGCCTAGTACTAGAAAATCTTATGCTGAAAAATGGAAAAGGTTCTGTGCCTGGAACCAAACTCAAGGGATGGCCACAGCAGCGCCCAATTTACCTCAGATTATTCAATACTTAACTGAGATGCTTCACAAGGGCCTTTCCTTTTCCTCCATCAAAATTCATGCCTCAGCCATTTCAGCTCATTACAACACGGAACCACCCCTCTTTTCTACTTTTCTAACGCACTACTCAAGCAGTTCCTCAGAGGGGCCAAAAACGTAAGACCACCCAGGAGAGCCCCAACTCCAGCCTGGGACCTTAACTTCTGTATTGGGAAAATTCACTCTTCCTCCTTTTGAGCCAGCTGCAACTGCAGAGTTAAAATTCCTTTCTTGGAAAACAGCTTTCCTTTTACAGTCACTTCAGCAAGAAGGGTATTTGAATTGCAGGCCCTTATGGCCGTGGAGCCTTTCATCATCTTTCATGCGGATAGGGTGTCCCTCAGGACCATTCCCATGGTGGTATCCAGTGTGGCTGTTATTCAGTCCATTCATTTGCCAGCCTTCTTTTCTAATCCATGGAACAAAGGGGAACGGATACTGCACTCCTTAGATGTGCACAGACAACTTAGATTTTACTTGGACAGGACTAAACCTCAAAGGAAATCTGAACTGCTGGTGGCATTTGCTGCAGGGGCAGATGGGAAGGCTACTTCAGAGCAAACCATTTCTAAATGGATAGGCCATTGCATTCATTTCTGCTATAAGCACCATGGAAAACCTATCCTGCAGGGCATTCGACCCCATTCAACCAGGGCTGCATCTACCTCTACAGCCTTTCTCAGAGGTGTCCCTGCCAGAGACATCCTAGAAGCTGCTACCTGGAGTGCTGTACATACTTTCACCAGGCATTACCATTTGCCAATTTTCTCTAAATCTAGAGCTGGCTTTGCCACTGCAGTCTTGCAGGGCCGTATAGCTGGTCCTAATGCTCACTAAATTCCTCCTCCCGTCTTTAGCTTTGGGAATTTACCCAAATGTGATGACTGCAACAGTGAAACACGAAGAACATAGTACAGTTGTGTACACTTACCATAAATGTAGATGCTAGTGTATTCACTGTTGCATCCCTGGTTACCCTCCCTCCAGCCCCTTGACTTCTTTTGGCTATACCTCTAATGTGAAGTTGTTGAATCACGCCGTTTATTCTCACTGATGGGTTCGGACTCGATCATCGCCTCTGACATGGCCTATAGCAAAGCTCAAGGTTTGCCAGTAGCTCGAGACCAAGCCCCTTATCCCATGATACACTGCTGGAATGGGGTTTACTTCAGCACCCTTTCTCCGAAGCGCTGGGTGACCAGGATGGTGCTAGTAGATCCTCAAAATCTTTCAAATCCTCAGGTGACTCGAAAGCATCCAAAATGACTAAAAAAAAATGGAGCGTGTAGGGTCATCGGTTCCACTGTCCTCAGAACCGAGTGTCCCTTCTTTTCGGAGTGAGCAGCTCACAGCTTTGGAGCTGGTCTCCGAGATTCCCTCATCTCCCCTGCTCCAATCAGCACCTTCGGTGCACTCCTTGAAGTTTTCTGTCAGCCTCTCAGATATGGATATGGACTGGCTAGTGCAGAAGCTTCGGGCACCAGGCCTTGCTAAATTGTTGTCGGCTCCGATGCCTTCGTCTGAGCTGAAGACCATTAACCCGGACTTGACTACTCCTCCTCCAAGCCGTACTGGACTTTCAGAGCTGAAGGAGCCTGACCTGATAGTTGTTGAGCCTGTGGAGCAGAGACCTGCACCGGTGTTATTGGTTCCATCTACTCGGATGTCCTCCGCACCAACCGCGGACCCTAGGAGCTGACACTCTCCTGTTGGGTCCGGGAGGATAGTCGTATCGATTTGACGGTGTCCACTCTTCCTCTTAGGGCTTCGGCTCGGATGAGCTCGGCTCCTACCTCGGGCTCGGAGCCCATTGCCTCGGTGTGGGAGGATAGGACGGTCCCTTTGGATCAGTGTACCCCTTCTCGTCGGAGCCATGGTGCATTTGATGCCATGACGAGAGTCCTGTCTCCAAAGACATTATCAGCATCAGGTCTGGCTTCCTCCTCCC
Source organism: Protopterus annectens (assembly GCF_019279795.1). Classification (NCBI taxonomy): domain Eukaryota; kingdom Metazoa; phylum Chordata; order Ceratodontiformes; family Protopteridae; genus Protopterus; species Protopterus annectens. The sequence goes on from NC_056741.1 coordinate 1,504,914,550, forward strand.
CTCAAGCGCCTGTGTCCGCTCCTGCTTCTACCTTTCCACCCAAGCGTAGAGACCCTGAGCCTCAAGTAACCCCACAGGGTTCCCCCTGCTCTTCTGAGACCTCCCCAGATCCACCCACTGAGGAGGTACCTAGGAAGAGACTGTGCAAGAGGAGGAACTTGGGCTCTCCACAGTAGTCTTTGACATCTAACACTGATTTGGATGGATCAGAAGGGTCCCCTTGATCCCTCTCTGAGGATATCTCCTTTGCGGAGATATTAGAGATCCTTAATAAGAAGGGTGGTTGGCAGTCCAAAAGCCCTACTGAAGATGAGTCAGTACTCTTGAAGGCTTTCGGGTCTCAACCTTCCACTTCTTGGGGGTGTCTGCCCTACAATGAGCTTATGGAGCTGATCTCTCGTAAGGCGTGGGAGTCTCCAGAGGCCATGGAACCTGTCCCTCGGAAGCCAAATACGTTCATCTCTGCGACAGTGGACAAAGACATTTTGACTAAGGGAGTGCCTGTTAATGCCATGGTGGTGGCTGCAGCCTCCAAAAAGGAAACGTCTGAGACATCCTCATCTATCCATCCTTCTAACAGAGATTCTAGGACCATGGATAGATATGGGAAACGCATGTTTAGTTCAGCGACCTTTTCCCTTCGATCACTGAACTATTTAACACATTTTACAAGATTACAAAGAGATCTCCTGAAATAGCTAAGAGATGCTGTCCAGGGTACGGTAGCTGTAGAGGTTGCTGACAAAGTTAACACACAGCTCGCTACCCTAAACTCGATTGTGAACTTGTCCATGCGCCTCATATCTTATGCAGCTGGTGGTTCAAGTAGAGCCGCTAGTTCAGGCATTGCTCTGCGTAGACAAGCCTGGATGCGTCTCTGTTCCTTTGCGGAGCCTTTCAAGTCTTCCTTTATCAACACCCCATTTGATGGCTCATCCCTGTTTGGGCCAAAGGTAAAGGAAGCTCTAACCAGGTGTGAGCAGGAAGGCAAGACTCTGTCTGCCGTTGAAGTCTGTTTTTCTACCCCTACTTGGCCCTCTCTCACAAGGGGTCCTAAGGGCGGAAAAATGTGGTTCCGAAAAGCACAGGGATCCTTTCAGGACACACGTGGAGCAACCCCCTCTAGAGGCAGAGGGGGTTATAATGGAAGATGCCGCCCACGTGGCGGGGGGCCCGCAACAGCAGGGTGACAGAGGCCAGTTCTCTGGTCAGCCCTACCAGCGCTCCTGAAAGAAGACCCGGCTGTCTGGCTCTGGAGGCAGTCGGGGGTCGCTTATCTTTGTACCCAAAAGCCTGGCTAAACATAATGTCCGATGCCTGGGTACAAAGCATCATTTCCAGAGGGTATTTCATACCGTTCTCTTCCCTTCCCACTGTAAACAGAATCCCAGATGTTCCACCCAGTCTCTGGGAACAAGCAACCATAGAGGTCCGCAGGTTGCTAGAAAAAAGTCATCCAGCCAGTCCCAGCAGAAAAGTTGGATTCGGAACTTACTCAATATTCTTTTTTGTTCCAAAGAAAACGGGACTGGAGACCTATCTTGGACGTCAGCAGACTCAACCAATTTGTAAAAAAAGAGAAGTTCCGAATGGTCATGCTTCAGGCCATTCTTCCCTTTCCTAGGGAAAGGCGATTGGATGTGCCCCATCAATCTCAAGGACGCGTACTACCACATAAAGATGGATAGACGTTCCAGAGATCACCTGCATTTCCGGCTGGGAGCCTATCACTACCAGTTTTGAGCCCTGCCCTTTGGTCTCAATAAGCCACCAGAGTGTTCACCAAATGCATGGCAGTGGTCACGGCTCACCTGAGGCGTCTAGGATTCCAGTTGTTTCCATAGCTAGACAATTGGCTCCTTACCACTACCACCAGGCATCAATTGATTCAGGCAACACAATCTACTCACACTCTGCCACCACTTAGGTATTACAGTCAACTTCGAAAAGTCTGCCTTATCGCCATTGCAGCATACCGTCTTTATAAGAGCAAGAGTTAGATACCTCAACCATCACTCTACATCTTCCAGTTGAAAGGGTCTCACTTCTTCGCCAACACGTCAAGTCATTGGTGTTAAAGAACAGAGCTACAGCTGCAGAGGTCCTGAAGGTACTAGCTTTGATGGCGGCAGCAATTCTAGCCATTCCACTCGCAAGGATGCATATGCATATTCTTCAATGGCTCCTGTTCGCTCAATGGTCTTACCAGAGGTTACCAATGAACCATATGATTCTCCTCACAAATTCTTGCAAGAGAGACCTTCGGTGATGGTTGACATCTCTTCATGTCACAATAGGAAGACCGTTTGTGCCCCCCCAGTAGCCACTGTGACCATGGATGCTTCCCTGATAGGGTGGGGGTGGGGGGGGCATTTTCAGGGAAAGACTGGCCAAGGCACATGGACGGATCAAGAGTCACATCTACATATCAATGTTCTGGAGTTGAGAGCAGTACTTCTGGCTGGCATTGCAGTACTTCCAGGACTGTCTTCCTCTAGGGACAATTGCAATTCAGACAGACATGTCAGTGGTCTGGTACTTGAACAAACAGGGTGTAACCAAGTCTTACCCCCTTTGTCGAGAAGCCATCAGGGTATGGCAATGGGCTGTGTCATCCCAGCGTTTTCTGTTAGCAACGCACATCCTGGGGAAATCCAACGTGATAGCGGACAAGCTGAGCAGAGCACTCCTGTTGCCTCACGAGTGGTCTCTCAACGAACACATTGCGGACTTGATTTTCCGCAAATGGGGCCAGCCTTGCTGTAACCTCTTTGTCAGTCACATCAGCACCAAATGCAGAAGCTACTTTGCCCTAATACCACCTCAAGGACATCCCCCAAGAAATGCACTCATACACGATTGGCCTCCGGGTCTTCTATATGCATTCCCACCTATTCCATTGATACCCAGGTTTTTACAGAAAGCAAAATTGCTGGGAAGGACTGTTATCCTCATAGCCCCCCATTGGCCTAGACAGATTTGGTTCCCTTTCCTTCACCATCATCTGCTTGGAGGATCCATGGATCCTGGACCCAGTTCCAGACCTCCTGACAAACCCGTCAGGGGACCTCCACCCTTCATTGCAGTCTCTAAAGCTGACTGCTTGGCTGATCCACTTCCCTAAATAGCCAGGATTCATTCACTCCCAGACGACACAAGACAAATTCTATTGTCTCCTCATAAACCATCCACCAGAAAACTGTATCGCAGTAAGTGGAAAAGTTTCTGTTTGGGCCAGTATACAAACAATTTACCCTTTCTGAGTTCCTCTGTCATTTTGACAATGATTTTTAAGGAAGGAGCAGCAGCTGCCACAGTTTGGGTTCAGTTAGCCGCTATATCAAATTTCCACCTTGGATTCGATGGGTTAAATGTTATGGCCCATAAGTTATCTAAGGTTTTTCTTAAAGGTGTTTTTCACATGAGACCTCCTGTCAAAATCCCTTATTCTCCCTGGAATTTGAATTGTATGCGATCTCAAATAATTCTTCCCCCCTTCGAACCAGCATCATCTTGTGATCTCAAATTTTTGTCCTGGAAAATCATTTTTCTAGTGGCCATTACTTCTGCCTGCAAAGTGTCAGAACTTCAAGCATTATCTATCAGACTTCTTTACCTGATTTTCCATGCTGATAGAGTATCTCTCAGAACAAACCCCTCCTTTTTGCCTAAAGTCTATTCAGAGTCCAATATCAATCAGGTGATTGAGTTGCCAGTCTTTTTTCCCACCCATTCCAACAAATTGTAATACATGCTGCACAGACTTGACGTACATAACTCAGATTTTATCTTGATAGAACCAAGGATATTAGAAAATCAGATCAACTCTTCATATCCTTTTCGGAGGCCAGAAAAGGTAGACCAGTGGCTAAAGCAACCCTTTCGAAATGGTTATCTGATTGTATCTCATTTGTTCATGCAAATGCTAACATACCTTTGCCAAACAAAGCAAAGGCTCATTCAACCAGAGCTTTTTCTGCGTCGTCGTCTTTTCAAGCTAAATAGCCCCTTAACATTTGTGCTGCAGCCACTTGGTCTAAGCCTCATACCTTTATTATCCATTACAAAGTAGATAAGGCTTCCGGGGACAGGTCTTCTTTTGGTTCCACAGTCCTGAAAAATATACTCCCATGAGCCACCGAGGATTGCAGGCGCTAGGGACGCTACCCATCAGTGAGAATAAACGGCGAGATTTAACAACTTCACATGAAGAAGTTATGTACTCACCATAACATTCCATGTGAGTTGTTTATCTCGCCTTTATTCTTACGTCCCTTCCTCCATCCCCTTCCTGGCTGACAGTGGACCTAGAGGCTAGCATTATCCTGGTTGTCCAATACTTCCTTCTTGGGGAGTGCTCCCCTTACAGCAGTATATATACACGCAGCAAACAAGATCTGAGGTAATTCCAGCACTGCATCATGGGATAAGGGGCTTGGTCTCAAACTACTGGCAAACCTTGAGCTTTGCTATCGGCCATGTCGGAGCCGAGGATTGGCTCCGAACCCATCAGTGAGAATAAAGGTGAGATAACTCACATGGAACGTTATGGTGAGTACATAACTTCTTTTTCTCCTTTACTATGCTTAAAAGCTTTTTGGTGTATTTGCTTTTTTATTGGTGGTATAACCTTGTGTTGTGTGTGTGTATCTATATATATGTATATGTGCGTGTGTATGTATGTATATATATATATATATATATATATATATATATATATATATAATATGCTGTGTCTTTCGGCTTTTCCCGGTTAGGGGTCGCCACAGCGGAACTCAGGTCCGCTAATAATTGGTGGTTGATTTTTACATGCCGAGTTACCAGCCCTGACGCACAACCTTCAACGAAGGTATGCCCATTCACGCAGGTATGCCCATTCACGCATGGCTCCACTCAGAAGCTCTAGCTGAGAATCGAACAGGAGAGCGTCTTACTTTGAGACGACAATGCTACCGCAGCACCACCACCGCGGATTAATAGATTAATATATATATATATATATATATATATATATATATATATATATATATATATATATATATATATATATATATATATATATATATATATATATATAATTGCTTCCCCTTAAGGGGGGGCACCTGACATCTGGGGCAGGAAAAACTGATGTAATGGCGTCGGCTGCATGCTTTATACCCCTGACTTTACAGAAGATGAGACAGCAACCGAAGCAGGACCCAAGACTTTGATAATCAGGCCGACTGAGGGCTACTGCAAGCAGATGACCCAAATGTGATGACTGCAACAGTGAATACACTTGAACATCTACATTTATGGTAAGTGTACACAACTGTACTTTGTTTGGTTTGGTAGTTTCTTGTTTGTCTTAACATAACTAACCCTCCACTTTTCCTCATTTTCATCAGGCATTTGCATATTCTAACCTTTTCTTTGCTGCACAACTTTTCACCCTAATTTGGTGGCCATCACAGATTCCTCTCAATACACTCCTTAAGCCATTTGTTCCCTGGTAGTTGAGAGCCATATGATCTGTTTGTAAGTGTTGAAATTAAGAACCAAGAGCAGTGCTTTTACCTCTCTGAAGCAAGTAGGTTGTGTGCTTTCAGGACCTAACCCCACTGTGCATGTCCAGTAGTGCAAAGGGTTTAGTAAGCGACACAGTCCCTAAGGGTCAATTCTATCCCTCTTGATATTAATGCTGTTCATGGGATCTGCAGTCACCACCAGGGATTCCATAGTGAGACTGATCACCTAGATCCATACTCCCTCCCAAAAGAGAGAGGAGCTGACAAAGGAGCATCAGTTCTGGCTCCCCCTTTAACTCCAGTTTTTGTGTGATTGCCAGGGATATAAGGAGGGCTTAATATCTGTAACACCAAAGGAGCTTTTAATGTAATTTCAAAAGCATTACTGCAATATTTTTCTTTTTCTAGTTTTGCTGATCTGATGTAAAGTAGCTGTATATTTTTTGTCAGTGGTACTTTCTAAATATTTGCAGTGTGTTTACCAGTTTCTCAGATTTTTTTGTCAGCTTACCGAGTTATTTGTGATGGTAAGAGGACTCATTGTGTTTGTTAAATGTTTCATGACTTTGTTCATGTATATGCATGTACTTCACACAGCCACAGATGTTCAAGAGGTACTTCTGGTGATAGCCTTTGTCCCCACTTTTTGTTCTGCCTCAGAATACTGTAAGTCTTCGTTGTTGGTTAGATTGCTGAGATTTATGGCTTTAAAAATATTATCTCATAGCAAGTAACCCTTTTACTATGTGCAGATAATATTGAATGTGTGGATAATGGGATTTTTTTTCACCATATTTACTTTCTGAACTAGAAAGATTCTTCATGCAAGGTTTTGCTTAAGGCTTTTTCCCAACATCTTTGAAAATGGCGAGTTCATTTGTGTCAAGGTTTCACAGGGGTCTTTGTAAGTGCTCATCTGCAAGGCCATGGAAAGAATTGTCAAGGACCTTATCAACAAGGACATAGGCGACCTCCAAATGCTGGACCCAACCCAGTTTGGCTTTAAGGATAGAGCATGCTTATTAAACCTTGTAGACTTGTTTGGGAATACCACCAAAGCCATGGATGAAGATAAGACATTGCACACAACCTGTCTTGACCTTGCCAAGACTTTTGACACAATCCCCCACTTTGGCATCATTGAGAAACTCTCCCAGCCGGGGATTAACCTTAATGTTACTAGATGGGTAGCCATTTGGCAACGCCCGACATAGAGCACAGTCAAAATTGGTGACTCCACTTCAACCAGTACCTGGAACTCAAACAGATAAATGAACGAATAACACACCACCTTTGCGATACACAGGACGACTACTCTGGTTAAATGCCACAAACTACCCTGGTTTAAATGAGACTGTTTCAATTAATTCAGTTTTAAAATTGACACTTTGACAGTGTGAGAGTTTATTTGTTCTTTTTAATCATGTTACTTTTATCGTATGACCTTTGGTGAGTTAGCTAAACTGGTTTAATGAAGGCTTTTAGTTCTGAAGAAGTTCTGAAAACAGAACAAAAGCACTTAACTTTGGAGTAAAGCTTTGATACTTTACAGCTGGCTTCGAGTTGTGCTTATGTGCATTTAAAATGTGCTGGTCCTCTTAATGTTTGGCATCTATTTTTCACAAGTCAAGGGCAAAGTAGACTGCCTCTGGCTCACCAAGTTCACTGATTTCAAACTAGGATTAATCATTGAGCCCCCTTAATGTCAACATATTGCAATAAGGACCAGCACAAATGAATGATTGGTGCCAAAGCTATGGTCTAAAACTAAATGCAAAAAATTGCATTATTATTCCCTTTGGCAAAACAGAATTCCCTACAAATTACAATGTTGACAGCACCCCCCTGAGTTCCAACCCAGTGGTGAGAGTTGGGAACACATGTTGATAGTGTTCTGAACTTTGACCACCAAGTTTCCACAGTAGTAAGAAAGCCTTCTACAATAGTGTACCTCATAAGGAAGGGCATAGCATCCAAGTCAAGCGATGTTACAAATCCACTGTACTCGACCCTCATCAGACCACTAATGAAGTATCATGCACCCTTTTGCATGTACCTCACCAGACACCTGCAGCAGCTGGAGAGACCTCAGCAGTTTCTCACTAAGAAAATGCAGGGACTCCAAGCCATGACTTACATGGACAGACTGAAAGCCCTGTCACTTTACTCTGTATGTTATAGGGTGCTGAGAGGTGACTTATGCCTGACCCTGTAGGGCAGTCTGTGACCCTGCCTAATGGAAATGCTGCACATCCACAAGTCAAATGGGACAAAAGTCACTCTGGGGATCTTGACCTTTTCTGTGTCTTTAACGGAACATGCTGGAGAGACGCATGTCTCCCAGAGACTGCCGCTTCTCTAGAATAGACTTAATATTCATGTAAAACAGTGCTTCTCACTGCCTTATTCATATGCAGCCTAGATAACTGGATGGGCAACTTCAAATTTGTCCCTGGGATGGCACCCAAGTCCTTCATGAACAGGGTAGCCAGTGTTGATAATAGACCTACTCTGTTCATAAATTTGTTCTGAAGACTACCCAAAAAGAACAAATGGTGATACTTGGGATTAACATGACTAGTCTTTATAAAGGGTCAAGGGCCGCTGGCCTAGTACCCTCCTATGAACCTTTAATCTAAAGAAGGTAAATAAACTGTGTGGGGTTTCTCCTAATGTATGTCTGTTGCTTTGCTTAATGAGCAGTTAATCAGCATGACTGCTTGAACATTTTTCCTTGTTTGTTTTATCTGAAGTGTTTAGAACTGTGTTCTTTACTGCATGACTCATCTGTTTTTAATGTCTTTACATTTTCACATTTTGATAATAGGTGTCCACTTAAGCCATATACATTTTTAGACCTCACCCCCATCCACTGGATCTTGCTCTGTGGCTTCCCTTCCTTCACCTAATCAGACAGTTCATTCTTCTATTGAGGGCAAGAGCCAGCCAGTCTGTTGCCCAGGTTTGGCTATGTAGAGCTCCATTAGTGCTGCATACCATGGGAAAGATGCATGCATGTGAATCCTCACCCCCCCCCCACACACACACACACACACACACACACACACACACACACACACACACACACACACACACACACACACACACACACACACACACACACACACACACACACACACACATAGCACATGCTGTGCAGACTCAAACTCTGCATTACAACAGAGTCACCTTCCCATCTCCAGGATGGGTGAGCCAACATCGGACACTCAGTCCCATCTTCCATACCAGTGCCTGTAGTTTAACATAGTGAATCCAGGTGAGAGTTAGGGCCTTATGCCACTGTGCTATGGACTGGGCCCTTTCTTAGTTTTGAGAGCTGACATGCTTTGATGTGATGTCAATCTCGTCTTTATTCACTGATGGGTCGGATCCGATCTGTCTCGGCCATTACATAAGCTCGAGGTCCTCTGGTAAGCTTGTGGGCATTTTTCCCTACCCATAATGGAACTCAATTACCATCCCAGATCTCATTTGCCATGCAGCAAAGTGGTTCCAAAAGCTTGCTTTCTGCTAAGTGCTTTCAAATTTTAATCTATCTTAACTTTGTATTAGTTTGCTTATAATTTGATAGTTACTCTTTTTCTACTGTTTTTTCTTAACTTAGCAGAGGTAGGGAACTCTCATTCTATTTATCATCCATTTAAGTTAGAGGGTATATAACTAGTCCACTTAAATTAGAGGACTGTATTCCTCTTTCCTTTCTCTCTGGTGTGTGCGCGCCTGGAATTTTTTTTTCATTGTAGTTTTCCTTATTGCTGTTTTCCTTCATTATGTCACAACAGCAGGAAGGAAAACCTGTCTTTAAAAAGTGTGAGAAATGTGGGAAAATGATGCCGCTTAGCGATACACACACTGTGTGTGTGTGTGTGTGTGTGTGTGTGTGTGTGTGTGTGTGTGTGTGTGTGTATGTATGTATTGGAGCCTCTTCACCTTCAGGAAACGTGCTCCATATGTCACAGTTTTAATCAACGATCGCTTACGGAGCACAAGAACAAACTTTTATATTAAAGGGCTTACTAAAAACCTCTTTCTCAGAGAGAATTTCTCCAGAGTCCTCAAAAAGTTCTCAGAAGTCCTTAAAGCAGTCATATTCAGATCTGAAATAGTCTTCGGAGCGGACTCGAACTCCTCTTCCGTTTGCTCCAGCAGAACCATTGGAGCAGACCGTTGTTGCTGGATCGAAGACAGTCATGACACCATCCGAACCATTGGCTCTGATGTCTTCAGCGCCTACAGAACTCAGATACCGGAGCCGTTCACCGTGCTTAGAACCAGCACCTTCACTGCTCCCAAATTCAGATCTCCCAACACTTTCCACTTGGTCTACTAGGAGCTTGCCTGATGAAATTGTGGATAGAGTTGTGCAGAGGTTGTTAAAGACTCTGGCCCTGTCTAAACTTTTACTGGATCTGAGCCCAAAGGAGTCAGACCAGATACAGCCCCTCCCCTAAGGTTCCTTTTTTCCTCCAATCTGTCCCTTGGTTTCAGAGCTGTAAGACTCCGATCTCCATATTGTCTATATCAGCTCTAGGACCCTCTGTTTCCTTGAAGCCGGTATCCAACTTGTGTGTTTTTCTCCAGTCAGAGCAGGACACCTCTAGGAGCCGACACTCTCCGGTAGGATCCTCTGAGCCTGTTCATATCTTTCTGGATCAGACTATGTCTCTGGGGGCTTCGCCACAGTTGAGTTTGGCTCCTACCTCTGCTTTGGAACTTCTGTCCCCAGCTCCGTGGATACCTTTGGCTCCGACAACCTCCTTGTCTAATCTGGGGGAGTCCTCAGGGCGGGAGCAGTCTGCTTTCAAGGTTATGAGGAGAGTTTTGACTCCATCCTTGTCAAAGGCACAATCTTTTTGATCTTCCTTATCCTGGAAGTCATTTGTCTTTGTCCTCTGATGTAAACCTTCCACGGGGTCGCAGAGAGCCCAGGCCTTGATGTCCAGCAAGAGACCCCCCCCTTTCTGAAACCTTCCCAGAGTATTCCACTGAGGAGGTTCCTTGGGAGAGGACCTGCAAGAGGAAGCATCTTGACTCCCCGGAGGAGTCTATCACTTTAGACACTGACCTCTATGATGCAGAAGGGTCCCCACGGTCACCTCCTGAAGATTTCTCTTTTGGAGACATCCTTGAAATTTTAAAACAGAGGGGTGGTTGGCAGTCTGCACCCCCTTCTGCTGAGGAGTCAGTTTACCTGAAGGCTTTCGGTCTCCCCCGTACACGTCTTGGGTGACCCTTCCTTCTGACGAGTTTATGGACTTAATCTCTCAAAAGGTCTGGGAGACCCCAGCTTCCATAGCGCTTACTCCTAGAAGGCCACACAAATATCTTTTGGTGCAGTAATGTAAGGCTTTTCTAACTATAATGGTGTTACAGTTGATGCCATGGTTGTGGCGGGGGCTACCAAGGAGGAGCTATCTTAAACCATCTTCACTATCTATCCTTCTAATAAAGATTCTAGAATTATGGATAGATATGGGAAGCATGTGTGTTAATCAGCGACCTTTGCTTTTTGGTCTCTGAACTACCCAACTCATTTCACCAGACTACAGAGTGACCTGTTAAAGGAAATTAGACTCCCTCCAGGGAGCTGTAGCTGATAGAGAGCAAATAGTTAAAGCTCAGCTCGCCACCTTAGCAGAAAAAGTTAATGCTCAGCTCAGCACCCTCAATTTAGTCATAAACTTTTCCGTGAGGCTCATATCTTATGCAGCAGATGGAACGAATAGGGCTGCGGGTTCAGGTATTGCTCTTTGGATTTCATGGAGCCTTTCAAGTCTACCTTCGTTAACACCCCTTTTGAGGACTTCTCTTTTTGGGCCTAAAGTGAAGGAAGTGTTCACCAGGTGTGAACAGGAAGGCAAGACCTTGTCTGCCATTGGCTTACAGCTTTCCACACTTACCAGAACTTTTTCAGGTCAGAAAGGTAGTGGGAATATGTTTAGAAAATCCCAAAGGTCTTTCCATGACATTCAAGTTGAAAGTTCCTCCCCAGAGGCAGAGAGCGGAACAACAATGGTAGACGTCACCCTCGTGGCAGAGGAGGCCCGCATAATCAGGGCTCCAGAGAATCTTTCTTTGGGGGACCCTTTAAGTGCACCTGAAGGAGTGCCTGATTGCTTGCCTGTGGAGGCTGAATTAGTGCTGGATTGCTTGCCTGTGGAGGCAGTAGGGGGATGATTCTCTCTGCAACAAGAAACCTGGCAAAAGATAACCGACAAATGGGTGTAGAACATAATATCCAGCAGATATATCATTCCCTTTTCCTGTCCTGTTCCTATAAACTGATAAGTTCCAGATGTTCCACCCACTGAAAAGGAACATGCAACCTTAGGAGTTCAAAAGTTGCTAATAGTCATCCAAGAAGTCCCCGCAGACCAGAGAGGATCCGGAATTTACTCAAGGTTCTTTTTAGTTCCAAAGAAAACAGGGGACTGGAGACCCATTTTGGATGTCTGCAATCTGTCCAGAAATCCAAGTTCTGGTTGGTAATCTAGCAGTCGATACTTCCACTTAGGGAAAAAGGCAATTGAATTTGCTCCATAGACCTTCAGGATGCGTACTACATAATTCTAATGAATAGGTGATCCAAAATGTTCTTACGCTTCCTGCTAGGAGCCAGTCGCTTCCAGTTTTGAGCTCTGACATTTGGTCTCACTACTGCCCCCAGAGTGTTCACCAAGTATATGGCAGTAGTGGCAGCTCACCTGAGATGCAGAGGATTCCATGTGCTTCCATATCTGGATGACTGGCTCATTACCGCCCCAACTAGGCATCTCCTTCAGCAAACCAGTGACTACACACTACAATTTTGTTCCTCCCTTGGAGTTACCATAAATTAAAAAACTGCTCTAGAGCCATGTCAATCCTTGATATTCATAGGAGTGCAGATAAACACATTTATGTCAGCGAAACGTCCCCAAGACACAGGGTAACACTACCTTCGATGTTATGTAAGGATGCTGGTAAGGAAGAAACTGGCTTTTGTCAAGCTAGTTTAAACAGGTTCTAGGCAAAATGGCAGCTTCAGTTTTGATACCACTAGCTTTGTTTCATATGAGGATTTTCCAGTGGTTACTTGCAACACAATGGCCATTTCTGGATTTTCCGATGTCACACAAGATTATAACCGACTCATGCAAAAGGGACCTTCAGTGGTGGGTCAATGCTCCCCTGATGTCTCATGGCCTCCCCTTTATTCTCTCTCAGTCCCAAGCTGCAGTGACCACATATGCTTCCCAGATTGAGGGCAGGCACATTATCTGGGAAAGACAGTCCAAGGCACTTGGCAACAGCACAAGGCCCATTTGCACATAAATGTTCTGGAGATGAGGGTGGTGGTGTTGGCATTGCAAGCATTTCAGGACTCCCTCCCTCTAGGTACAATAGCAGCTCAGTTAGACAACATATCTGTAGTCTGGTACATAAACAAGGGGGAACCAGATCTTACCCCATATTTCGAGAAGCCCTGAGGGTCTGGCAATGGGCAGAGGCTTCCAACCACTTTCTCATAGCAATGCACATTCCAGGGAAATCCCAAGTGATTGCAGACAAACTGAGCAGAGACATTCTGTGGCAGCATGAGTGGTCCCTCGGTCAGAAAGCTGCAGAAGAGATCTTTGGAAATGGGGCCAGCCTTGCTGCAATCTCTGCATCACCCATCAATGCAAAATGCAGCAACTACTTTGCCCTGATCCTCCCCAACAGGGGAGTCACCTAAGGGATGCACTTGTTCATGACTGGCCCCCGGGACTTTTTTTGCTTTTCCACCAATACTTCTAATCCCCAAGGTCCTACAGAAAACAAGCTTGCTGGAGACCACAGTAATTCTAATTGCACCCTATTGGCCTCAACAGATGGTTCCCTTTTATTTGGCCTCACGTGCAGGAGGGACCATGGATCCTGGACCCAGCTCCAGATCTACTGACTCATCTGTCAGTAATGGTTCATCCCAGTCTAGACGGCCTCAAACTAACAGCTTGGCTGCTCCATTTCCCATGATAGCTAGGGTTCCTCTGCTTTCTTCAGTCAAACAAATTTTGCTGTCTTCCCACACAGTCTGCTTGTACAAAAGCAAATGGCAAATATTTGTGGCCCGCCCCAATCTTAATCAAATAGAGCCATTCATAGCACCTTTACATTCTGTCTTAGAATTCTTAGCCAAGTTATTCAATGAGGGACCTGCTGCAGCTACTGTTAGGCTTCAGTTAACTGTGATCTCAAATTTTCACATAGGAGGTAATGGTTCTGCTGTAATATTAGACTTTGTAAAGCATTCCTTAGGGGGAACTACCTTTATTCACCCACTGTGCAGAAACTGTATTCCACCTTGGGACTTGAATTTTGCGTTACAGTTGGTCTCCCCTCCATTTGAACCTTCTGCTGCATGCATATTGAAGTATCTCTCATGGAAACTGCTCCTTTTTAGTAGCTATTACTTCACCAACATGAGTTTTGGAATTACAGGCTTTATCTTTCAAGCCTCCATCCATCCATTTTCACAAGGACAGAGTCAGTCTAGGCACTAACCCTTCTTTTTTACATAAAGTAGTTTCAGAGAGTAACCTCAATCAGTCTATTGATTTACCAGTATTCTTTCCAAATTTTCAAAACAAGGGGGAGTACACTTTGCATCTTCTAGATGTTCTATTTGTACAGATCATTAAATTAGAAAGATTAACTTTTTATTTCCTATTCGGAGGTTAAAAAAGGACACAACCAGTCTCTAAGGTAACTTTATCTAATTAGCTTTGACAATACATGTCTTTCATATACAATTCTAACAAAACCATCTCTAATCCTATCAAGGCTCATTCCACCAAGTCATTAGCCACTTCTGCAGTTTTTCAAGCTAGATTACCTTGGGGGACAGCATCTGGTTCATAGGTTCATAGGTTGGTACTAGGCTATCAGCCCTAGGGCCTATACAAGCCTAGCCATAACAATTCCCTGGCTATTTCTTCCCACATTATTTACTTTCCTGGACCCCTGTCTAGCAGGGCGACTGACGTGATCCTTGGGGTGAATTTCCTTTCTCCCATCCAATCGTCAAGGTTCCTCTTGAAGAGGTCCAAAGAGGCACTCTGCTTGACATGTATGGGCAATCTATTCCAGAGTCTGGGGAGTCTCTGGGTCAGGAACCTATCCCTCCAGCATGTTTTGTTTATTGTGATGACAAGGTTTAGATCCCTGGAGCGTGTAGCTCTGAGGGATTGGGATTTCTTTAAGTGTAGCATGTCCAACAGCTCTGGGTTTGACATGGCCTTGTATTTTAAGCAGAGATCGCCTCTGAGTAGACGATATGCGACAGAGTATAGCTGGAGTTTTTTAAGGCGGTCAGCGTAGGGCATCTGCTTTAGGCCTGTGATTCTTTTAGTGAGGTATTTCTGAGGCCTTTCCAGTTGCAGATTTCTTGAGAGGTACATACCAAATGGGGCATTGTATTCCATAATGGGTCTATTGAGGGATGAGTGCAGTGGGACAATGACCTCCTTTTTTCTGGATGAAAAGCCCTTCGTGATGAGGTGTGCCACATAGAAGGATTTCCTGACTGTTGTGGCGATATGGTTATTGAAGATGAGACCAGTGTCCACCTGTGTCCCTAAGTCTCTCATCACACTTTCTGTGTTTAGTGTACTGCCACCTATATGGTAATTCATGGATACATGGTTTTTCCCAAAGGGGATAACAATACATTTCTTGGCATTGAGCTTGAGCCCATGGCTCTGGCACCAAGCATCTGTTTCTCTAAGGCCCTTTAGTAGAGTATCCACATCATTTGGGGATTCAATAATGGCTCCCAGTTTGCAGTCATCTGCAAAGTTTGTTAGCCAGAGTTCCTTAGTGTTGACCTGTACTTCAGAGAAGTAGATGCCAAACAAGAGCGGCCCCAGGACTGAACCCTGAGGTACTCCACTTGTCGCTTGTCTGAAGCTGGATTTGGAGTCTGCTACTTTTACAGTGTGGGTTCTATCAGTAAGCTATTTAGCAACCCATTGGGTGACATAGGGATTAATGCCCAACTTAGTAAGTTTATCTATGATTCCAGAGTGGGGGATGGTGTCAAAGGCCTTGGCAAGGTCTAGATAGGCTGTGTGGACCACCTTACCCTTGTCCATGGCTCTGGAGACTGATTCAAAGAAGTCAATCAGGTTCAGGAGACAAGATCGGCCCTTCACAAACCCAAACTGGGTGGGGTCCAGTGTTTGAAGGTTGCCAATGTCTTTGTTTATAAGTTCCATGATAATACGCTCCATGGCCTTGCAGATAAGGATTGTCAGACTGATGGGACGGTAGTTTCCAGGATCCAAGGTGGATCCCCCCTTGTGGATTGGGATAACTGTAGCTCTGGTGCCACTCAGTGGGCACGAAACTTGAGGTGAGGCTATGATTAAACATGACACTTAGGTGAGGTGCCAGTTCATATTGTAGTTCATGTAGTACACAGCCCGGGATGTCATCTGGTCCCATGGATGCTGTATTCTTGGCTTTAGAGAGTGCGTTTTGTACCTGTGTGGCCGTTATTACTGGAATTTGGCAATCTTCCGGTATTGAGATGGGCCATTTAGGGGGTGAGAGGGAGATGAAGTTGGCACTGAATCGATCTGCCAGGATATTGGCAATATCCTTTGGATCAGTATATTTAATGCCATTCTGTTTTAGCTCAGAGCAGATCTGAGCATTGCCATTTAGATTCTTGACATAGTTATAGAATGCTTTGTGGTAGTCTTTGGAATCTTTGGCAGTTTTATTTTCGTAACTAGCTTTGGAGGATTTTGAGGCCTCTCAGTTTCTTACTGAGGCTAGTAAGGGAGGTTTTTGCATCCTGGGATTTTCCTCTCTTCTGCAAAAGTTTCTTTTTTTTGTTGTAAAGTTTGTTTATGGCAGGGGACCACCAGATTGGCTTCCTTTTTTTGGATGAGAGCATTTTGGTTCTATTTGGGATGGCACGATTCTTGCATGAGTGGATGTGCTCGTACAGTGCCTTAGTGTAGGATTCAGCAGTTGAACTTTCAGTTCCCGTCTACATGGGTGTCATGAAGTTTGTCACTTCTGACTTGAGTAGCATGAAGTTGGCTTTGGTGAAGTTTTTTATGGTGGTTTCTTTACTGGGGGGTGGGGGTGGGATGTGGATGTTAAGGGTGATTAGCTTATGGGCAGACCTGACTATCGAGGGGGTGACCATAGGTATGGAGCATTGATTTCCCATGTTGGTAATGACCAGGTCTAGGATATTGGAGCCCCTGGTGGGACTATGGATTAGTTGATCCAGGGCGTTGGAATTTATGAATTCCAAGAACCATTGCGCAAAGGTGTTGGGACATGAGTAATTTTCCTAGTTAATGGCAGGATAGTTAAAATCACCCAGTATTAGGGTGATGGTTCTATCTTAATATTTTCCAGTATGTTTAGAAAGGTGTAGTGAGAATCTTGGGGTATGGTGGGAGATCTGTAGCAAGCTACAATTTGGATTGCAGTCTTACCTAGTGTTAGTTGCACTTGGAGAATTTCAGACACATTGTGTTGGCCAACTAGCCTGGTGGTGTGAATATCCTTGGTGAATATTGACACTCCTCCACCTTTAGTGTTTCAGTCCTGGTTTGGTGGCCGAAAAGTGTGGTAAGAGTTGTAGCCTGGTATTGCAGGGGTGCTCTCTGGAGCCTTGAACCAGGTCTAAGTTACTGCACAGATATCTGTGTTCTCCATTTTTAGGAGTGCCTCGAGAGAGTGCATTTTGAGGTTTAGACTTCTAGCATTACCTTCAGATTTTGCATGCTTGTACCTGTTACAGTGGTGGTTTTGTCCTTTGAACTTTGCCTAAAAAAGGCACTATAGGGGTGGCAAGAGCCTTAGCCAATAACCTGAATCCCAGAGGAGACAGGTGCAGACCATCTCTGGCAAAGCATCGTGGTCTGTCAGTCATGTCATCCCAGGCAGACAGATACTGGATCCCCTTTGAATGACACCATAAGCTTAGCCAATTGTTGAAGTCAATCATTTTATCCTTATATTGTGGTATCATTCTGGGCGAAGGCAGGATGCTACTCAGGGCTAGGGTCATACCTGCCTGGGCCACATGATCCGAGAGTTCTTCCATGTCTCTCTTCATGTAGTCCAGGGAGGTACGTCTCAAGTCATTCACTCCAACATGGACAATGACAGAGTCATATTTGTACTTGTTGTGGAGTGACTTGAGTGCATGCGTTATGTGGCGGATCCTGGCACCCGACAGGCAGCTGACTGTAATTTTCTCCTTATTCAACCTGGTGAGAGGGACATCAGTGTGCCAGACTATAGAGTCACCTATGACTAAAGTGTTGGGTACATTGTCTTGTCTTAGGGGCTGTTGCTGGGTGGCACACTGGTGTTGTGAACTATGTGACACATTGGTTGTGATTTGGTGTTTGTTTGCGTTTCAGCTTCAGAGGTCTTTGTTGCTTGGGAAGGTTACAGTTAAGGGCCTCTGCATATATGGTTTTAGTGTTGCTATATGTGGGTGTTGGTGGTGCGGGTTTAGAAGGGCTATGTGTTGCTTGAGGTGTAGTGTGGGTGTTAACCTTCTCCTTTTGACTGTTTAGCACAATCTTGGGTGGAGGGAGCTTTGCTTCCATTTTGGCTATGTAAGTGCATCTCTCGCAGGTTGTAGTGTTGGGTGGTAGGAGGAGAGGGTTGTCTGTGTACGAGGCAATTGCTGCATTGCCCCAGTATGCCCAGATTCACCAGGTGGACAGGAGAAATCACCGGAAGCTGACCCTTGGACATGCCTGGTTTGGTGCTTTTTTTTTTTTTTTCTTTGTAAAGTATAGGAGCTGTTTCCTTGGCAAGGTACTTTGCAATTATAGGCTGTTTAGTGCCTACTATTAATTTCTCCTTGTTAACAAGGAGAG
Source organism: Protopterus annectens (assembly GCF_019279795.1). NCBI lineage: Eukaryota > Metazoa > Chordata > Ceratodontiformes > Protopteridae > Protopterus > Protopterus annectens. The sequence goes on from NC_056741.1 coordinate 1,504,932,962, forward strand.
TTCAGTGTTTGTATGAGTTTAAGGCTTCCTAGTGCTTTCCAACAGGTATTAGAGAAAGTGCTAGTCACAGGGATGCTTAAAGGTAAGATTGAAAAGTGCACTCTGCAGTGTGCACTAGAGAAGTTAGATGTGAAAGTAGGTAACTTGAGTTTTACCTGTTTAAAACGTTAAGGTTTAGTGGAGAGTTACTATTTTTAAAACCGCAAGATGGATTGAAAGGGGTAGTCACTTTTGTATTTTGGTACTATGAAATACTGTAGGATGGCCAATAAATTTAAATAATTGAAGGGGTGGGATTTCAAAAATGATGATTTTGTGATTACTCACATAAGCCAGTGAAAGTAGAGATATGAGATATATGGTCAGATTAACATACGAGGCGGGCAACTAGAAAGACAGTGGTATTTAACAAGACAACTTAAATGGGTGGGAGGGCGGGAAAAAATTCTGCCCGACTCAGAACAGGGAGAGCTGTGGTCTCTCTTGAAGTTTTAATATGCTGTTAAAACAGAATGCAAGCAAAACACAAGGTAAATAAAACAAACTACAGTATTCAAAATATAGAAGGGCAATACAGTAATACAAAAAATAAAAGCAAACTAACCTTTCCTTCACAGCAAAGTGCAGCAGAGTCTGGATGAGCCTTTCTGGTAAATTTGGCCTCGTGCTGCAGCGATATGTGCTAAACCTTATACCTTCATTAGTCATTACAAACTGGATTTGGCCTCCAGGAGTTGAGCATTCTTTGGTTCAGTGGTTCTGAGGAATATTCTCCCATTAGCCACCCCAAGAATCAGATAGCTAGGGACGAGGTCCCACCAGTGAGAATAAAGAGATTGATAACATCACATAAAGAAGTTATGTTCTTACCGTAATGTTCCGTGTCTGTTGTCCATCTCATCCTTTTTTCTCACAACCCACCCACCATTCCCCCCCTTCCTACTGTCCTGGGAGACCAAGTAGATTTAAATTGATCATTATAGGACTCTACAGCCTCATAAAGAATGTGGTTTTTACTATGATTATGCAAGATATGATTAGAATATTTCACTTTGTCACTGCTTAAGGGCAAGCAAGATCTGAGGTGGTAAGGGAGTTGCATTTATGGGTAGGAAAAGTGCCCATGAGCTTACCTGAGTACCTCTAGCTTATGTAATGGCCGAGATGGGTTGGATCCACCTCACCAGTGAGAATAAAGGACGAGGTGGACAACACACATGGAACATTATGGTAAGAACATAACTTCCTTTTTTATGCTGCTATATGGATTTTAACAGTTCTGTGCATGTGAATCATGTCCCTCGTACTGTATTTTTCAGAAGACTGCCGGCTTATATTAATGAAATGCACCATTTGTATGCAATCAGAAGATGTTTATCGTGTGACACTGCTGCAGTCATTACACTTGGGTTATCCTGCCGTCAGGCGGTTCCCCAGCAGGCCTGAGTTCCAAAGTCTTGGTCCGGCGTTGGTTGCTGTCGCCTCCTCCCTGACGTCAGTGCGACAGGGGTATATAAGATGCAGCCGACGCCATTTTCTCTAGTCTTTCTTGCCGCGCAGTGCCCGAAGCAAAAGCAGTTCGCAAGTGCCGGTCGGCCTACTCCTGAGATTTCATTCCGAATCCAGAACCGAAGTCTTCTACAAAGCTAAGTACCCCGTTGGGGAAACTTTTTCTTGCCTCAGACCGATGTCAGTAAAAGTTAATAACTGTATTTCTTTTGGGAAGCAAATACCTCATAAGGATTTCCATTCTTATTGTATCCCATGCCTAGGCCCAGACCACGACATTACTGGTTGTCGGTTTTGTGCTAGGTTTAATAAGCGCACTATTAAACGTCTGTCTGATTTTGCCCGACAGTACTTTGGCAGAAAATTTAATTATACCATGCCGTCGGAACTTCCGACGACCGGTATTCATAAAAAGCGCAAAGACAAGGACAGTCATCCGAGGCCCAAAACTGACGACGAAGCCTCTTCTAGGCCAGTCACCGGTTCTCCGGTTTTCAGTGAGGCGCCTTCGCAGCCCCTGACGACCGCTTCTGCAAAACCACAGGCTTCCCCTGACCCACATGTGGAGATGGCTGGTCTTTCGGATGCACTAGCTTTTCAGCAGACCTAAACCGATCCTGCAGAGGGATCCGTAGTACCTGAGCTTACCCGCAGCTTCAGAGGGTGTCTTCAGACCTACTCAGCTAAGCATTAAACCCTCTTCTAGAGCCTTCTTTAAAAACTAAGAAACAAGTACAGCATTCCCTAGGACAGGCCTTCATGCCTAAGAAACAAATGCTCAAAATGGCTGAAGACCTAATCACTCTGATCAGTTCCCATCCCCCACCTGATAAAAGGCCTAGACAGGATGCAGATTGATTCATCCAACCAGGGGTCCATTTCGTCTGCTTCATCCTCAGACCTGGGATACTCTTTACCCCCCTTATGAAGATTCTGATGCTGAAGAAATCTATTCCATCAGCCTCTCCACCCGAGGACTACTCCTTTGGGGGGAAACCTTACATACCATGAGGGAGCATTTCCATTGGGAAGGCCAGGATTATTCAGAATCCATGAAAAGGCTCAGAGACTTCCTATTATTACCTCGACACAAACCGCTGGCTATTCCGCCAGTGCTAGACATTGTGGATGATGTGTACACTGAATCCAGCTTAAATCCTGATTCCTTACCTCCAGCTCCACTTAAATCGGACTGACAGAGTCCCTGACTCTCTCAAATTTCTGTATAAAAGCCCTGTTGCTGATCCTGAAACTATTTCTCAGGGACCCAAAGGGGTTAAGGCCTCATCAGCAAAGAACCCAGTTCCCTCTGACAGAGATTCCAGAGCACTAGACAGATGGGGAAAGAAAGTATATACGTCTGCAACCTTAGCAATGAGAGCCTTAAATTGTCAGTTTCACATGCTAAAATATCAGCAATTTTTGATGTCTCAGTTGAAACAAAAAATGCTTCCATATACAGATCCTCCTAATTTTAAAGAAATGCAGGATTTATTGCATGCCGCTGAACAAGTGGGAAAGCATACTTTGCAATGTGGTTTTGATTCTTTAGAGGCCTCATGCAGAGCAGCAGTTACAGGCTCTGTCATTAGAAGACATGCATGGTTAAAAGAACATACGTTACCAGATCATGTTAAAGCTAAATTACTGGATGCACCTTTACAGCAGGATGTTTTATTTGGAGTTATGGCAGAAGAGGTATTAAAGAAAATGGAGGATAAGGCAAAATCTATGCAACCAGTGAAGGATTTCTTACAGCTTCAGCCTCCTCGATTTAGTAGAAACTGGCCAACAAAGAATTGGTCCTTTCCAGTTAATGACAGACCTCAAAGGGGCAGATACAGACAGCCAAGAGGTAGAGGTCAACCACAAGGTCCTTACAGGCCTCGACAATGGGGTGCATCAGGCCAGAAAGAAGGGGAAGACAGGCACCAACCTTATAAAAAACAGCCCCAATGACTTCCCACTCCAGCTGCCAAACAACTCACTCTTGGCAGCCCCTTTGGGAGGAAAACTGGCACTTTTTTTTATCACAATTGGCATATGATCACCCAAGACAAATGGGTTCTCAATGTTATTTCAAAAGGTTACAGGTTCCACTTTCACACTTTGCCAAGATTAAAAGGGATGCCAAATCTGCCACTAAATCAATGGGCAGAGGCCCAAAAACAAATTATGGCACTCATGAACATGGGAGCTATTCAAAAGGTACCACCACAGGAACAAGGGCAAGGATTTTACTCAAGACTCTTTCTGATTCCCAGAAAAGATGAAGCCTGGAGGCCCATTCTGGATCTTTCTTCACTAAACACTTACCTGGATGTTCCGAAATTCAAAATGTTGTCATTACAGCTGCTTCTTCCCATGCTGGGCAAGCAAGGCTTGGCTCATGACTTTCGACCTCAAGGAGGCATACCTGCATGTCCCTATCAGACAAAACTGCAGAAGATACCTCAGGTTCTTAGCTGGTCCAATGCACTATCAATTCTCTGCACTGCCCTTTGGATTATCTACTGCGCCCAGGGTCTTCACAAAGTGTCTGGCACCAGTAATTGCATTTTGCAGACAGAAAGGAATTCAAATTTGCCCATACCTGGACAACTGCCTGATTCAAGCAGAGCGCAAGGACATTGTTCTACAGCATCTGGCGTTTGTAAAAAAGTTAAGTTGCCTGGGGTACACAGTAAACAAAAAGAAATCAAAACTAGTGCCCTCACAAGAGATAATATTCCTGGGTGTCAGCTTGAACACAACGGCCCAGATGGCTTTTCTCACGCCAGACAAGCAAGGACAACTGACACAATACATTCAATTGATGGCAACAAAGACCCAACTCCCTGCAAGAAAAATTCTGCAGGCCTTGGGCTTCATGGCATCTTGCATACTACTAATTCCATATGCCAGACTGCATATGAGGAAACTACAATGGTACCTAAAGAATGTATGGTCTCAACATTGTCAAAGTTTGGAAACAGTTATACCACTAATACCTTGCCTTCAACAGGAGTTTCGATGGTGGGCTCAAGCTTGTCATCTCACCAAGGGACAGCCTTTCACTCAACCCACAGCCAGGCAAACACTGACAACAGATGCATCGGATTACGCCTGGGGAGCACACATGGCAGGAAAATGTATTCAGGGCAAGTGGCCCGCAGAACAAAGGCATCTTCACATCAAACAAAAAGAGATGCTAGCTATACAAAATGCCCTTATAGGTTCATAGGTTCGTACTAGGCTGTCTGCCCTAGAGTGTGTGTGGCTTTCACCACCCCTTAGGATGAGAATACTACGCCCTTTTAGGGTTTAGTTTACTGTGCCTCTGTCTACTAATGACACACAGATGACCCCCGGGGTAAACCTACGATCTCCCATCCACTCGTCAAGATTTCTCTTGAATAGTCAGTGAGGGGCTCTGCCTAACATGGGACATTGTACTCTATCATTGGCCTGATAAGAGAAGAGTACAGGGGCACAATGACCTCTCTTGATCTAGATGTGAAACCCTTCATGATAAGGTGGGCAATATAGAAGGTCTTCCTAACCACTTTGGCAATGTGAGTGTCAAATGAGAGGTTACTGTCAACCTGGGTCCCTAGGTCCCTGATTATCTCTTCCGTACGTAATGGATTACCACCTATGTGGTAATTTGTGGGTACCTTGTTTTTCCCAAAGGGTATGACTATGCATTTTTTGGCGTTCAACTTAAGGCCTTGGCTCTGGCACCAATTATCCGTTTCTATGAGGCCTCTCTGAAGGATGTTTGTGTCTGCTGGGGTATCAGTTATGGCGCCCAGTTTGCAGTCATCTGCGAACTTTGTCAGCCACAATCCTCCTATGTTTGCCTGTACCTCGGAAAAATAAATGCCGAACAAGAGGGGTCCCAGGACTGAGCCCTGTGGGACACCTATTGTGACTGGCTTAGAGTCTGACGTAGCTCCAGCAACTCTGACCCTGTGGGTTCTGTCCTTGAGCCAGTTTGCAACCCATCTTGTGACATATGGGTTTACATTTAAGCTGGTGAGTTTGTCTATGATGCCCGAGTGGGGTATTGTGTCAAAGGCTTTTGCAAGGTCAACGTAGGCTGTGTGAACTGCCTTACCCTCATCAATGGCCTTAGTGACTGTTTGAAAAAAGTCGACCAAGTTCAAAAGGCAGGATTTGCCCTTGACAAAGCCAAATTGTGTAGGATCCAATGTCTGTAGGTCCCCAATGTCTTTGTTTGAGTTCCATAATGATCCTCTCCATAGCTTTGCAGACCAGGCTAGTCAAGCTTATGGGGCGGTAATTTTCAGGGTCCGTAGAAGCACCGCCTTTGTGAAGTGGGACCACTGTTGCTGTACGCCACTCCTTGGGGTACGTGTCCTGTAGTAAGGCTAAGATTAAACAGCAGCCTTATGTGTGGGTTTAGTTCCTCTTGGAGTTCATGTAGCACACAGCCCGGGACACCGTCCGGTCCCATTGATGCTGTGTTTTTAGCTTTAGAAAGGGTGGCTCTCACCTGGGCATCTGAGATGTTAGGGAGGCTACACTCTGCTGGGATAGTTATTTATCCTTTTGGAGGGGAGGGGGAGGAGAAATTTGCACTGAACCTGTCTGCCAGAATGTTGGCAATGTCAGTGGGTTCAGTGTATTTTGTGTCATTTTGGACGAACTCTGAGCATATCTGGGAGTTTCCACCCAGGTTTCTAACATAGCTAAAGAAGGCCTTGTGATTGTCTTTTGTGTCTTTTGCGATTTTTCTCTCAAAGTTGGCCTTGGATGATTTTATGAGTGATCGTAGTTTTTTTGCTAGTACTGATCAGAGATGCCTTCCCTTTTAGAGATTTTGCTCTGTCATGTAGTAGCTTCCTCCTGTTGTAAAGTTTGTTTATGGCTGGGGTCCACCAGACCGGGCGCCTGCCTTTGGGGGAATGGGTCTTGGTTTTATTTGGGATTGCATGATCCATGCATTCTTGAAGGTGCCCGTAGAAGGCATTTGCAAAGGATTCAGCAGTGTGGGTTGTAGTTTCCACTGGCCCAGGGGCCTTGAAGGATACCACTTCAGTCTTAAGAAGTGTGAAGTTGGCTTTTGAGAAGTTCTTCACTGTGGTCTTTTGTGCTGGGGGTGGGGGCGGGATGTGGATTTCCAGTGAGATTAATTTATGGTCTGATCTTATCAAAGAGGGATATACTTCTGGTGTGGAGCATTTTGTCCCCATGTTTGTGATGATCAGGTCTAGTATATTGTCTCCTCTTGTGGGAATGGTGACTAGTTGTTCCATTGCATTTGAGTTTATGAATTCTAGGAACCTTTGGGCTAGGGTGTTGGGGCTTGAGTAATGTTCCCAGTCTGTTTGGGTAGTTGAAGTCTCCCAAAATGATGGTATTTGGAGAGACATTCATACTCTCCAGTGTCTTTGGGAAGGCTGTGTGTGGGGTTCCTGAGTTTGAGAGGGTGGTCTGTAGCATGCTACAAACTGTAAGGCAGTTTTGCCTATGGTTAGTTGCACCTGGATGGTCTCCGATGCTTCGTGCATTGCCACTAACCTGGAGGTGTGGGTTTCTTTGATGAATATGGGTACTCCCCCTCCTTTTGTGGTTCGGTCCAAGTTTTGGGACCGGAAAGCATGATATGAGGTAAAACCTGATAGTGCTGGGGTGCTCTCAGGAGCCTTGAACCAGGTTTCAGTCACTGCACAGACATCAATGTTCTCCATACTGAGGAGGACTTCAAGGGCGTGCATCTTGAGGTTTAGACTTCTGGCATTGAGCAGCATTACCCTTAGTTTTTTTCCACTTGTGTTTTCTAGGGAGGTAGGTTTGTCATTTGAGCCTTGCCTAAAAAAGGCACTATGGGGGTGACAAGAGCCTTGGCCAATATCCGGAAGCCCAGGGGTGACGGGCGCAAGCCATCCCTTGTGAAGCAGCATGGCTTGTCAAGCATGTCATCCCAAGCAGACAGACGTTGGATCCCCTTAGAATGACACCAGTAATTAAGCCAATTGTTAAAACTGATCATTTTGTCTTTGTACTGTGGCATCATTCTTGGTGAGGGTAAGATGCTGCTCAGGGTCAGGGTCATACCGGCCTGGGCTACATAACCAGAGAGCTCCTCTATGTCTCTCTTCATGTAGTCCAGGGAGTTACGTCTCAGGTCGTTCACACCGGCATGTACAGTGACTGAGTCATACTTGTACTTGCTGTGGAGTGACCTGAGTGCTTGTGTTATGTGGCGGATTCTAGCTCCCGACAGGCAGCTTACTGTGACCTTTTCCTTGTTCAGTCTGGTGAGCGGGACGTCAGTGTGTCTGACTATGGAGTCACCTATTACAAGTGTGTCTGGCATGTTGTTTGGCCTTAAGGGCTGTGACTGTTTAGCACACTGACTTTGTGAACTGTGTGTTGCATGTGCTATGTCTTGAGGTGGCGGTTGCTTGGGTGTCTGCTTTGGAGGCCTCTGTTGTTTTGGTAGCTTTCAAGGACCTGTTGCATCCGGGCAACTACTACTAAAGACAGACAACACCACAGTTATGTGGTACATAAACAAGCAAGGGGGCACTCACTCCTACCCCCTCTGCAGACAAGCCATGACCTTGTGGAACACCGCTATAAACTTATCAAGTTCATCTACAAGCACAATTCCTGCCAGGAGAGAGAAACACACTGGCAGACGACTTAAGCAGAAATATCATGGATCCCCACGAATGGGAATTGAATCCTCAAATATTCAAAATGGTAACAAAGAAATGGTGGAGCCCGGCCATAGATCTGTTTGCCTCCCCAATGAATTGCCAGCTAAAGAAATTCTGCACAAGGAGTTACCATCTGCAAGCATGGAAAGTGGATGCCCTCTCATTCAGCTGGACAAACCTACAAGTATATGCTTTTCCACCACTGCCTCTTCTCCCAAAGGTACTCATAAAAGCCAGGCAAGAAGAGTTGAAAATGATCCGGATTGCACCAGACTGGCCACGCCAGCACTGGTACCCAGTCTTAAAAAACTTAGCACAAGGACCACCCTGGATTTTACTTCAAATACCACATCTGCTGTCGCAGCACAACAATCAGTTACTCCACAGCCAGCTAAAGACACTAAGCCTAGCTGCATGGAAGATTCCCTAGCCATGCAAGCAATGCCTCTCTCCAAAGCAGTTATGGATGTCATTCTGGAGGCCAGAAGGCCTAGTACCAGGAAAGCCTACTTGGATAAATGGAAGAGATTCTCACAGCCTTGATCCTCTTGTGCCAAACATTCCTCAGATACTACAATATTTGACTGAGATGCTGGACAAAGGCCTCTCCTTTTCATCCATCAAGATCCACGCCTCTGCCATCTCTGCACATTACAACACGGATCCACCAATTTTCTCTAATCCTCTGCTAAAACAGTACCTCAGAGGGGCTAAAAACATAAGACTGCCCCGTAGAGCACCTACTCCAACTTGGGACCTCAACTTTGTTTTGGAAAAATTAACTTTACCTCCTTTTGAACGAGCTAGCACGGCAGAATTAAAATACATTTCTTGGAAAACTGCTCTGCTCCTGGCAATAACTTCTGCAAGAAGAGTTTCAGAATTACAGGCACTAACGGCAGTGGAACCTTTCCTCAGGACAGGGTATCCTTACGAACTAACCCTACGTTTATGCCTAAGGTGGTTTCAAGTGCGTCTCTAAACCAAACCATTCAGTTGCCTACTTTTTATCCAAAACCACAGAATAAAGGGGAAAGACTACTGAATTCATTGGACATTCACAGGCAGTTACGCTTCTACTTGGACAAAACCAAAGCTTTCAGAAAATCTGAGCAATTATTGGTAGCATATGCTGCGGCAGCACAGGGAAAAGTTATTTCAAAACAAGACTATTTCCAAATGGATAGGACATTGCATACATTTCTGCTGTACGCACCATGGAAAACCTTGTGCCTAACAGCATTAAATCTCACTCCACCAGGACAACAGCCACTTGAACTGTGCCTACCTCAGAGGAGTACCTACAAAAGATATTTTGGAAGCAGCAACATGGAGTTCAGTGCATACCTTCACCAAGCTTTACCATCTGCCTCTATACTCTAAACCCAGAGCTGGCTTCACCTCTGCAGTGCTGCAGGGCCTTATAGAACCAACCACCGTACCTCAGCTTTGGGATTCCACCCAAGTGTAATGACTGCAGCAGTGTCACACGATGAACATAGTACAGTTTTGTACCTGCCATAAATGTAGATGTTAGAGTGTAGACACTGCTGCAGTCCAGGTTACCCTCCCTCCTTCCCCTCTTACTGGCTAGTACGTGTCTAGTTCCTCTACCTTTTACTGCCTATGGGGAGTATTTGCTGGTGGCTGAAAGTATGTTGTTTGCATTTCTTATGTATGTTTTATTAGCAATTTGAATTGCCTACCTATTTGGGGGCACCTGACATCTGGGGCAAGAAAATCTGAAGAAAATTGCATTGGCTGCATCTTGTTTATACCCCTGTCGCACTGACATCAGGGAGGAGGCGACAGCAACAGACGCAGGACCAAGACTTTGGAGCTCAGGCTGGCTGGGGAACCGCCTGACGGCAGGATATAACCCAAGTGTAATAACTGTAGCAGTGTCTACACTCGAACATCTACATTTGTGGTAGCTACAAAACTGTACGTTTGCCAGTTTCACTACATTATTATTACTGTCAAATTTCCATGAGAAACGCGTTTTTAAAAGTGCAGAATTGACATACCCTTGGCTGCTATAGAAATAAGCTTGGCTTATGGATGTGTCCATTTTGACTTGAATGGAAGCAGAAAACCAAAGCTCAAACTTTTTTCTTTATGCAGAAGTTGGCCATTTTTTTAAATACATAATAGGTTCCTTACCCTTTTTAATTCAGTTTTTCCATGCTCATCTAGTTGTTTGATGCGTAGACAGCACAAATGACAAAAACGTAAGCATACCTTGATGTCCTTCAAGAATGCAACTGCAGTCCTTACATATGGGTTGTCCTGCCTCAGGCAGCCCTCGGTCGGCCGGATTCCAAAGTCTGGGTCCGGCGTCGGCTGATGTCGCCTCCTCCCCGACGTCAGAGCGGCTGGGGTATAAAAGCATCAGCCGACACCATCTTCCTCAGTCTTTCTTGCCGTGCGGTGCTCTATGCAGAAGCAGTTCGCAAGTGCCGGTTGGTCAGCTCCTGTGTTTTAAGTATCCGAAGTCATCAAAAAGCTAAGTACCCCGTTGGGGAACCTTTTCTTGCCTCAGCCGATGTCAGATAAAACTGCAAAAGTTAATAACCGTTTGTCTTGTGGTAAACAAATACCTCATAAGGACTTCCATTCTTACTGCCTTCTCTGCCTTGGCCCAGACCACGACGTCTCGGCCTGTGCTGCCTGTGCTTGCTTCAATAAGTGCACACTCAGGCGCCGGGCAGAATTTGCTGAAGACTTTTTTGGCGAAAAATACTCCTATACCATGCTGTCGGAACAACCGACAACACATATCCAAAAAACGGAAGGACCGGGACCGACATCCTCGGCCTGCGACTTCCACCGACTCCATGCCAAAAACTACTGCGAGTGCATCGGTCTCTTCTGAGGCGGTTATTCCACCGCTCCAGACCGACGACACCACTTTACCGTTCACTTCGGCCCCGGAGCCTACGCCGGTGCCGGTTGTTGATTTTCCTCCAGAAGCTGAAGCCCAAGATATGCCCGAGACCATACCGGTGGACAAAGTTACTCCAGCACGTGGGGCAGCTAGGCCTCTGATGTCCATGTCGATCAAGGCCTACACACGTGCAAAGGCTTCCAGCCAGGCTAAGTCTCACCCTCCTATATCTTTTCCTCAGGGTCCCACTACTGATAAACAGATCATGACTTTAGCTGCAGATCTAATTTCTTTAATCAGAGGTTCCCAGGCTCATCCTGACAGAGGTTCTCAGCCTCCTTCAGACAAAAGGCCCAGGGTTGAGCAGACAGACACCCTTTCTTCAGATGAAGCCTCTGGTGACTCTGATCACTCAGATGCCCAGGAAGAGTCCTTCCAGGCCTACGAGGACTCTGATGTGGAGGAATCTATTCCTTCTGCCTCTCCTCCTGAGGATATTTCTTTTGGGGAAATTCTACACTCCATGAGAAAGCATTTTCAGTGGCAGGGCCAGGAATTCTCCGACTCCAGGAAACTGCTTCGTACCTTCCTTAAGCTTCCCCAGCACAGGCCTTTAGCTATCCCTCCAGTGTTAGATGTATTGGATGATGTGTACTCAGATTCGAGTGCTTCTCCTGACTCTCTCCCTCTTGCTCCTGTCAAGCCAGACAGAGATACTACAGGGTTCCTGAAACTCATAAACATCTCTTTAAGGCCCATTCTGTTGATCTAGAAACTATTTCCCAGGGGCCCAAAGGGGTGGCCACATCCACGGCCAAAAATCCTTTGCCCGCAGACAGGGAATCTAGGTCCCTGGAGAGGTGGGGTAAAAAGGTTTATACCTCAACCACCCTTGCCATGAGGGCCCTTAATTGCCTTTTTCATATGTTTCAGTATCAGGATTTCTTGATGGATGATTTGCAAAAAAAGTTAGCCTCTCCTGAGCCTTTAGATTGAAAGGCCTTGCAGGATTTAGTTCATAATACACAGCAGGTTAACAATCAATGTTCTTCGTCTCACATTGCTGCAGTCATAACCTGTGGGTAGTCCGCTGTCCTCAGTCGGCCCGAATACCAAAGAGCTAGGCTGGCGTCGGTCATAGTCGCCTAGAGCTGACGTCAGTACGTAGAAGTACTTAAGCGCATGACCAACGCCATATCCTCAGTCTTTCTTGCCACGTGGTCCGAAGCAGAAGCAGCGTTTGCAAGTGCCGTTCGGCATTCTGAAATTTTCATTTATCGTGTTTCAGACCGAAGACCAAGTTGGGCTAAGTACCCCGTTGGGGAAATTTTTGTCTTTTCTTGCCTCAGTTACCCGGATGTCAGAAAAAGTTAATAATTGTATTTCTTGTGGGAAACAGATACCTCATAGGGATTATCATTCTCTCTGTATTCCTTGCTTGGGGCCTGAACACGACGTAGTCGGGTGTCGCTTTTGTGCTAAATTTAATAAGCGCACCATTAAACGAAGGTTTGACTGTGCCAGGCTTGTTTTTGGTAAACGGTGTAACTATAACATGCCGTCGCATCCTCCGACGCCTGCTACCGCTAAAAAGCGTAAAGATAAATCCTTGAGGTCTAAACCGGATGAGTCCGTTGCGGACGCCGGTTCTATGGAACCTCCGGTTGAATCTGTGGCTCCTGCCGAGGGTTCGACTGAATCCCAGGGGGAGCCTTTACTTTTGCAGGAGTTGGCCTCTCCGGAGTTAGGCCAGGCTGAGGGTGCTTCTCAGGTATCTGTAGTTCCATCTTTACATAAGGTTATTAGGCCTTCTCCTTCAGTGGCTAAAGGCCATGCTAAGGCCAAACCTTGTCTTGCTGGTCCTGGCCATAGTTCTAGCTCTCCAGCCCCTGTTCCTAAAAAGCATATGTTGAAAATGGCAGAGGACTTGATAACTTTGATCAGGGGTTCTATGCCCCCCCCAGAGAAGAGGCCTAGGGTGGAGGCAGATTTAGAGGGAATGGATCATTCTTCAGACTACTCTGATTCTTCAGTTGAAGAAATTCAGGATTTCCCTCCCTATTCAGATTTGGATGCAGAGGATTCCTGTCCTTCTGCTTCTCCTCCAGAGGATTTTTCTTTTTCTGAAACTTTACATTCCATGAGGGAACATTTCAAGTGGGAAGGTCAGGATTTTTCAGATTCTCGGAAAAGGCTTAGGGAATTTTTGTTTTTGCCACAACATAGGCCCTTGGCTATACCTCCTGTCTTAGATGTTGTTCGGGATGTTTTTTCTGAAGCTTCCCTTAATCCGGATTCTTTGCCCCCCGCCCCTGTCAAGCCAGACAGATATTACAGGGTTCCAGAAGCACATAAGTATTTGTACAAGAGTCCTAGAGCTGATCCGGAAACTATTATTCAGGGTCCGAAAGGTGTCAGGGCTTCTGTGGCTAAGAATCCAGTTCTTTGGATAAAGATTCCAGAGCATTAGATAGGTGGGGGACAAAAGTGTACACCTCCGCTAGCTATGAGGGCTTTGAATTGCCAATTTCATATGCTGAAGTATCAGAACTTTTTGTTAGGCCAATTGAAATCTAAGGTGGATGCTTTATCTGAGGGTATAGAGTGTAAGGAGCTCCAGGAGTTGGTTCATGCATCAGATCAAGTTGGCAAGCATTCTTTGCAGTGTGGTTTCGATGCTCTTCAGGCTTCTTCCAGGGTGGCTGCTACTGGTTCAGTTATTCGTAGACATGCCTGGCTTAAGGATCAAAATTTGTCAGAGCATGTTAAGGCTCGGATTTTGGATGCTCCTCTTCAATCTGAAGTTCTTTTTGGTTCTCCTGTGGAGTCAGTGTTGAAAAAGATGGAAGATAAGGCTAAGTCTATGCAGACGGTCAAGGATTTTTTGCAGGTGCAGCCCCCTAAGTTTAGTAGGAATTGGCCTGCTAGAGGATGGTCTTTCCCTTCTTCAGATTATCAGTCTAAGGGCAGGTCTAGACGTGGTAGAGGCAGGGCTCACGCTCAGGGCTCTTTCAGACCTAGGACTTGGAGTTCTCCTGCACAGTCTTCTGGTGAGGGCAGGGGTCAGCCCTTTCGGAAACAGACCCAATGACCTGTATCTTCAGCTGCCAGACCCTTCTTTACTGGCAGCACCTCTAGGAGGAAAGTTGGGACTTTTCAAACAAAACTGGCATTTGGTCACCCAGGAGAAATGGGTGTTGGATATAATAAATCAAGGTTACAAGTTTTATTTTCACACTTTTCCTCCTTTCAAAGGCATGCCGGATGTGCCTCCTCAGCAATGGCTGGAGGCTCAGGAACAAATTTCATTGCTTTTGCAGATGAGGGCAATTCAGGTGGTCCCTCCGTCAGAAGTAGGCCTAGGATTTTATTCCCGTCTATTCCTAGTGCCAAAGAAAGGAAACACTTGGAGGCCAATTCTGGATTTGTCCATTCTCAATACCTTCCTAGACATTCCAAAGTTCAAGATGTTAACATTGCAACAACTTCTGCCTATGCTAGGCAAAGATCACTGGATGGTAACCCTGGATCTCAGAGGCCTATCTTCACATCCCTATCAGGCCCAGCTGCAGGAGATTCCTGAGATTTCGGGCTGGTACTTCTCATTATCAGTTCTCTGCATTGCCCTTTGGTTTATCTACTGCGCCCAGGGTGTTCACAAAAGTTCTGGCTCCGGTGATTGCTTTCTTCAGACAGAGGGGAATACAAATTTATCCTTATCTGGACGATTGCCTGATTCTTGCTCAAGACAAAGACAAGTTACTACAACATCTCCAGTATGTAATGGCAGTTTTAAGGTGCCTAGGGTATTTTGTGAATGAAATAAAGTCCAGTCTAGTGCCCTCTCAGGACATGTGCTTTCTGGGTGTGAGACTGAATACAGCTTCTCAGATGGCATTTCTGACCCCGGACAAACAAAGAAATCTTCATCTATACTTCCAGCAGTTATCAGTAATGTCCAGGCTGACTGCAAGGACAGTCCTTCAAGCCTTGGGGTTCATGGCATCTTGCATTCTAGTACTTCCCAATGCCAAACTGCATATGAGGAAGCTACAATGGTATCTCAAAAGTGTATGGACTCAGCACTGCCATGGTTTGGACACTGTCATTCGGATAATACCTTGCATCCAGAAGGAATTCTTGTGGTGGACTCAGGAATGTCACCTAAACAGGGGACTCTCTGTGACCCGACCAGAGGCGAGTCAGATCATAACGACGGATGCCTCGGACTTGGCTTGGGGTGTACACTTCAATGGGAAATGGATACAAGACAAGTGGCCTCCCAAACTACTACATTTGCATATCAACATGAAGGAGATGTTAGCAGTCCAATTTGCCTTGATGGCCTTCAAGGACCTACTACAGCCAGGACAGGTGTTGATTCGAACAGACAACACAACTGTCATGTGGTACATCAACAAGCAGGGGGGAACCCATTCTTACCCTCTTTGCAGACAAGCAATGATATTGTGGGAGACTGCTCTGAATTTGCAAATCAATCTTCAAGCACGGTTTCTGCCAGGAGCACAGAACTCCCTAGCAGATGTATTGAGCAGACAAATTGTGGATCCCCACGAGTGGAAATTGGACCCTCAGGTATTTCATCAGTTAACCATGGCTTGGGGAACTCCAGACATAGATCTGTTCGCTTCTCCACTGAATTTCCAACTGCCAAAATTTTGCACAAAGATGTTCCACCCAAAAGCTTGGAAAGTGGATGCTCTATCTTTCAGTTGGAACAACCTTCACGTCTATGCTTTCCCCCCTCTGCCTCTTCTTCCCAAGGTACTCTGGAAAGTCAGGCGGGACAAGCCTTGCATGATTCTAATGGCACCAGATTGGCCACGTCAGCATTGGTATCCTCTGCTGAGGAGTTTAATTCAGGAGCCCCCTTGGCCTTTGCCACAGATTCCTCACTTGTTATCCCAGTCACACAATCATTTTCTCAATGTCAGGGTGCAGTCCCTGCATCTAACAGCCTGGCGTATTGTTTTAGAGCCGGTGGGGCCTCAGATTCCTCAACAAGTTTTAGATGTCATTTTGGAAGCCAGGCGGCCTAGTACTCGAAAAGTTTATGCTGATAAATGGAGGAGATTTTTTTCTTTGGAGTACAGCAAAGGGCTTTGATGTTTCAGTACCTAATTTGAGCTTTGCACTACAGTATCTTACTGAATTACTGGACAAGGGTTTGTCATTTTCTTCTGTGAAGGTTCATGCTGCAGCTATTTCTGCTCACTATGATTGTGACCCTCCTTTATTTTCTCACCCTTTGTTTAAACAATTTCTTAGAGGGGCAAAAAATATAAGACCCCCACGTAGAGCTCCTACTCCTTCCTGGGAGGAATTTCTCAATTTTGTGTTGGAGAAGCTTACTTTACCTCCTTTTGAACCTGCAGCTACGTCTGAGTTGAAATTTTTGTCTTGGAAGACTGCTTTTTTGTTGGCCATTACTTCTGCTAGGAAGGTATCTGAATTGCAGGCACTCATGGCAGTGGAACCCTTCCTGATATTCCATAAGGATAGAGTTTCTTTGCGTACTAACCCTACTTTTATACCTAAAGTGATTTCTAATGTGGCCTTGAACCAGTCTATACATTTGCCTACTTTTTATGCTGATCCCCAAAATAAGGGGGAAAAAGTCTTGCATTCTTTGGACATTCACAGGCAGCTACGGTATTATTTGAGCAGAACTAAAGAGTTCAGGCAGACTCAACAGTTATTTATTTCCTTTGCTTTGGGTTCACAAGGGAAAGCTGTTTCAAAGCAAACTATTTCTAAGTGGATTGGTCACTGTATTGCTTTTTGTTATTCTCATCATGGGAAGAGTGTTCCTGCTGGGATCAGACCTCATTCTACTAGGGCTACTGCCACTTCTGCCTTTTTGAGGGGGGTAGCTACTAAGGATATTTTGGAGGCAGCTACTTGGAGTTCAGTACACACTTTTACTAAGCATTACCATCTCCCTCTTTATTCCAAGTCCAGGGCTGGGTTTGCCACTGCAGTATTACAGGGCATGTTAGCAGCTCCTAATGCTATTTAGTTTGCCAGCCTCCCTTTTCCTTTGCTTTGGGATTCTACCCACAGGTTATGACTGCAGCAATGTGAGACGAAGAACATAGTACAGTTTTGTACCTACCATAAATGTAGATGTTCGAGGATCCACATTGCTGCAGTCCAATTTTCCCTCCCTCCTTCCCCTCTATAGTTTGTGGTTGCTGTTATTCTTTTTGGGATACTCATTATTTACTCTCTGGAGGTGGTTGGGTGTTTACTATTTTGGCTCTGGCCTTTCCTTTTTGGGCCTTCTGACATCCGGGGCAAGAAAGACTGAGGATATGGCGTCGGTCATGCGCTTAAGTACTTCTACGTACTGACGTCAGCTCTAGGCGACTATGACCGACGCCAGCCTAGCTCTTTGGTATTCGGGCCGACCGAGGACAGCGGACTACCCACAGGTTATGACTGCAGCAATGTGGATCCTCGAACATCTACATTTATGGTAGGTATAAAACTGTACTTTTTCTTCAGTGTGGTTATGATGCATTGGAAGCTTCATGTAGGGCAGCTATGACAGGGGCCGTCATACGTAGACATGCATGGTTGAAAGAACAGGCATTGCCAGATCATGTCAAAGTAAAGCTTCTAGATGCACCTCTGGAAAAACACAAGCTATTTGGTGCTAATGCTCAGGATGTGTTAAAATCAATTGAGGAAAAGGCTAAATCAGTGCAAACAGTCAAAGATTTCCTCCAGGTTCAGCCACCAAGGTTCAGCAGGAATTGTCCTTCTAAGAATTGGTCCTTTCCAGACACTGACAAGTTTCAAAGGGGAAAAAACAGGTGTGCCCGAGGGAGAGGTCAATACTGACGCTCCTACAGGGGACGCCAATGGCAACCGACTAATCCGAGAGGTGCCGCAGGGACTTCTACTGCTCCACAGGGACAATCACAATGACTTGACTTTGACTCCGCCGACCAAGGCTCAAAGAGAAGCACCTTTAGGCGGAAAATTATGCTTATTTTCAAAAAATTGGCACGTTTTAACAAGGGACAAATGGATTCTGGACATAATAGACCAAGGCTACAGGTTCCACTTCCATACTTTTACCAACAAGTCAAGGCATGCCAAACCTGCCACAAAATCAAAGGGCAGAGGCATTCGAACAAGTTTCAAAGCTGATACAAATCAAAGCAATAGAAAAGGTTCCTCCTCAGGAACAAGGCCAGGGATTCTACTCAAGACTGTTCCTTGTTCCAAGAAAAGAAAAGCAATGGAGACCTATACTGGACTTGTCCGCTCTAAACACTTTTCTCATTGTACCAAAATTCAAAATGCTGATGCTACAGCAACTCCTTCCCATGCTGGGCAAGGGGTCTTGGCTGGTTACTCTGGACCTCAAGGAGGCATACCTGCATGTCCCAATCAGACACAGTTGCAGAAGATACCTCAGATTTCTTGCAGGGTCAGAGCATTATCAATCCTCAGCATTGCCTTTTGGCTTATCTACTGTGCCCAGAGTATTCACGAAATGCCTGGCATCAGTAATTGCACACTGCAGACTCAGGATACAAATATACCCTTACCTGGACGACTGCCTTATACAAGCGGACAGCAAGCAAGCCTTGACAAAAAACTTGAATTATGTCATTCACTTACTACAGGCTTTGGGATACACAGTCAACTTTCAAAAATCAAGACTACTGCCATCCCAACAAATAATTTTTCTAGGAGCCAAACTAGACACAGAATCACAAATGGCTTACCTCACAGAAGAGAAGCAAGAACAATTACCACATTACTTCAAAAGTCTAGCAAAGCTCACCCAGATGACTGCAAGGAAAATCCTGCAGGCCCTGGGTTTCATGGCATCTTGCATTCTGTTGATTCCACTGGCAAGACTACACATGAGAAAACTACAATGGTACCTAAAAAGTTTATGGTCTCAACACAGCCACGACTTAGAAGCAATTATCCCACTTATCCCATGTCTACAAAGGGAATTTTTGTGGTGGGCCCAAGCAAGCCAGTTAAACAAAGGTATGCCTTTCAACAAACCTCAAACAAGCCAAACCATTACAACAGACGCCTCAGACCATGGATGGGGGGGCGCACATGGAGGGCAGATGCACTCAAGGAAAATGGGCCCCCCCAGGAAGTGCATCTACACATCAATCAAAAAGAGATGTTAGCAGTAATTCATGCAATTGAGGCCTTCGGAAAATATCTTCAAGGTCAACTGCTAATAAAGACCGACAACACCACTGTTATGTGGTACATAAACAAGCAGGGAGGTACTCATTCTTACCCCCTTTGCAGACTAACAATGACTCTTTGGGAAAAGTCGCTGAAACTGAACATACAGCTGCAATCCCAGTTTGTTCCGGGCAAGGACAATGTTCTGGCAGACAGTCTAAGCAGAAACATCCTGGACCCGCACGAATGGATGTTGCATCCAGACATTTTTGCACAAATAACTCCTGCATGGGGGAGGCCGGACATAGATCTCTTTGCCTCCCACCTCAACCATCATCTGAAAAAGTTCTGCTCGAGGACACACCATCCACAAGCCTGGAGAATAGATGCTCTCTCCTTCAGCTGGAACTCTCTAACAATCTGTGTATTCCCACCTCTACCATTAATGACCAATGTGTTACTGAAGATCAAAGCAGAACAACCGAAAGGCATCTTAATAGCTCCAGATTGGCCAAGACAGCACTGGTATCCATTACTAAGGAGCATAACTTGCACCAAGCCGTGGCCCCTGCCTCGATGGCCTCTACTCTTGACCCAGCACAATTACAGGATGGTTCATCCCAACCTGCAAACTCTGCAGCTGACAGCTTGGAGGGTTCCATGATTTCTCCCCATATCTCTCTCTCCAAGGAAGTTCAACAGATATTATTGGAAGCACGCAGACCTTCCACCAGAAAGACTTATTCAGCCAAATGGAAGAGATTCAACATCTGGAATACCAACAAGGGTCAGGATGCATCAGTAATGAGCATCCCACAGATACTGGAATACTTGGCAGAAATGTTGCATAATGGACTTTCCTATTCCTCCATAAAAATACACGCTTCAGCAATTTCAGCAAAATACAACACTGATCCACCTGTGTTTTCGCATCCTTTGCCAAGACAATTTCTAAGAGGGATAAAGAATATCAAACCTGCCAGAAAACCACCAGTGCCCGCATGGGACCTCAACTTCATGTTGGAAAAATTAACTCTTCCTCCATTTGAGCCAGCAGCATCTTCAGAATTGCAATTTCTTTTTTGGAAAACAGTTTTCCTGTTGGCAATTACCTCAGCAAGAAGAGTTTCGGAGATACAGGCACTCATGGCGGTACCTCCATTTCTCATTTTTCATCAGGACAGAGTTTCTTTAAGAACCAATCCCTCTTTTATGCCAAAAGTGATATCCAGGGTATCTCTAAATCAAGCAATTCACCTGCCTACCTTCTTCCCCAATCCTCAAAATAAAGGGGAAAAGATACTGCACATTTTGGACATACACAGACAACTACACTACTACTTGGACAGAACAAAGGCCAACAGAAAGTCTGACCAACTATTTGTAGCATACGCTGCTGGAGTGCAAGGAAAGGCAATTTCCAAAGAAACAATTTCAAAATGGATTGGACATTGCATCAGATTCTGTTATTCTTTCCATGGAAGGGGTGTGCCAGCCAATATCAGGCCACACCACCAGAGCTATAGCCACCTCCACAGCCTTCCTAAGAGGGGTGGCTACAAAGGACATTTTAGAAGCTGCTGCATGGACCTCCGTGCATACATTTTCCAAGCACTACAACCTGCCTTTATATTCCAGATCCCGAGCAGGCTTTGCTTCAGCAGTCCTGCAGGGCATTTTAGCTACACCATCCTTATCTTAGAGCCTACCACCCCCAGCTTGGCTATGGTATTCAACCCATATGTAAGGACTGCAGTTGCATTCTTGAAGGACATAGTACAGTTTTGTACCTACCATAAATGTAGATGTCCGATAGATATGCAACTACAGTCAGGTTTTCCCTCCCTCCTACCCCTCTGTGTATTGGGTCCACTTCCATCCTTTTATAATTAGCTGGGGATATCTGTTATGGTGTATCTGTTTATTACTATTGTGTATGTCTGGAATTTTTTATCCAGTTTCTAAATTTAGCCTTCCTTGGAGGGCACCTGGCATCTGGGGCAAGAAACACTGAGGAAGATGGCGTCGGCTGATGCTTTTATACCCCAGCCGCTCCGACGTCAGGGAGGAGGCGACATCAGCCGATGCCGGACCCAGACTTTGGAATCCGGCCGACCGAGGGCTGCCTGAGGCAGGACAACCCATATGTAAGGACTGCAGTTGCGTATCTATCGGACATCTACATTTATGGTAGGTACAAAACTGTACTTTCTTCCAATATGGCTGCACATTGAGGTCTAGGTCTCCCAGTGTGAAAAACTCCACAGAGAAAGCCAGTGGGCTTATATTTCTTGGTACATTTCAGTAACTGGCTAGAAGACGCACTGCCTGGACTCCAGAGAAAAAAGTAGTAGTGGACCAGAAAGAAAATCAGCTACTACAGGTGGGGACAAACACCGACTGGGAAGAGTACTGCAGCTGTTAAGCAAAAAGCAGTGCAAGCTCCAGGCATGACTTTCAAGCAACCTAGTAGAAAGTATAAGACAACTGCAACCAGACCTGATAAAAATAAATGGAACAATGATAGATTATATCAGCTCAAATAAAAGACTGGAAAAAATGGAAGAAGCTTTATATAGATATTCAGGTGTCATAAAACTACAAAAAAATCAGAGGTTGAAATGAAAATGCTGTCTGAATATGAGAAGAGATGCTAAAAAAATAGAATTGTAGAACAGGGCACATAGGCAAAAACCTGAGATTGTTTGCTATATCAGATAAACTGGAAGTAGTAGACTGTATTAATTTTATGCACAAGTAAGCAACTGGACTGGTATTCCACAACAAGAGTTAGTTGAAAAGGGCACACTATGTGTATGCTCCAAACTTGGCTATGATTAATCAGCCTAGACCTTTAATAGTAAAAATGCAATCCTATCAGCAGAAGGAGTTGGTACTGACAAAACTGTAGCAGAAGAACAAAGTACTAAAAGTGGAAGACAGCAGTGTGTCTGGATTACTCATTGTACACCAGGCAGTAGGAAGAGTACATTTATTCCACTGTTCATGGAATGTCAAGAAGCAGGTGTGAGATTCAAGCTGCTGTACCCCAAAATATTCTTTCCTGGAGGGTTAAAATCACTTTTACATGCAGTATATGCTAAGAAGGAAATACACAAGTTTGCCCAACAAAAAGTGAGCTGTGAAACAAAAGGAGATGCTGCTTCTTGTTCTGGTAATAGACCACACAGAGAGACTGTCATTGAAACCAAATGAAACCTTTTCCAATTTAAGAACTAAGAGTACATTGAAAGTGAAGCAGAGACAGGATTTGGAAGATGGTGGAATAAAACTAGTAACTTGGAAATAGAAAAATATACAAGTGCATTTGTGAAACATGACAAAACAAAAAATCTGGAAATGTTGGACTTTTTGATTTTTTTAAACTTGTAGGGGACTCTAAAGCATATGCCCTACTTCATGTCATTAATGTTTGGAAAAATACTTAGGAGAGGGGAAGGGGGAGAAAGTTAATTGCTAGTAAAACCATTGTATCTTGTTGCTTTTAAATGCAATGGGGATACTAATGTAAACAGGTGCTCCCATTTTTTTCTCCCACCCTTCTCTCTCCTTATTCAGCCTAAGAAATATAGGCACTGCAATGTAGAAAAAAAGTCTGGTCAAAAGAGCATGACAAAAGAAAAATGTATGTACCTTTTCTCTTTCTTGTATAAGGGAATGAGTAGATTAAGGCCTTTAACTTGCTCTAGAAACAAGTTTTAAGAGAACGCAAGTAAGTGAAAAAAAGCATTGAATGTTATAAAAAACTTGAAGCTTTTTTTCTAGCAAATAAATGTATGCTTAGTAGCAACTCTTTCTGTTTTTGTCTCCATGGAGACGTGATAGAGAAATTGCTAGGAGATGATGATTTCTGAAAGCATTCAATTGTTTTCTCATCTAGGAGAGCTGTAAAGAGAAGACAAACCAGATAGCACTTGGTAGAAGCATAGGCTGTATCATGCATCTTTAACATGGATAACCATTCTTTTAGGTTAACCCAAGTCTAAGTGTGTGGTTGTCAGTTTGGGACACTTGCACCCTTTTTGGGGGGGGGGTATAACTTCAGTATTTGAAGATGTATGTAATTTGTTATGCTGGCATTAAGTTAATAGGTGTTGGGGGGTATTGGGTGTTTTTTTGAGGGTTCCAATAAAACAAAGTTTTGTAAGATGCGATACAGGCTCAAATGGATATGACCAGAAATAAAAATATAAAAGATCAACCTGCAAAACAGTGTATGCATACAACATAAAAAACGGAACTAGATACTTAAGCTGTCCCACATAAAAACCGGAACTAGATACTTAAGCTGTCCCACATAAAAGGTGGGAATAATAACGTTTTAATGCAGTGATGCATTCTGCAGTGTCTTCAAATGTCAATGGCCTCACAGATTAATACAAACGAGTAATGAACTGTATTAAAAATGTAAGGTGCAAATGGCTGTCTTACAGGAGAGACACTTGGAAAGAACTGAATATATGAAGTTGATAAAGGTTTTCAGGATGGTTATTCAGTGGAATACCTGGGACAAAGGAAAATAAGTACTTGTATTAATTGCAAGAGGAGCTCCAGTAGTGATAGTACTACAAATCTATCATTATTTTTTTTACCCTTAGTGGCTACTGGCAAGGGTGGGGGATTACACTCGCATGTATTTATATTCCACCTAAAACTGCTATAATGGAGCTTAAGAAAATTCTGGGAGAAATAATCAGCTTTCAGCAAGGAATATTGTAGATGAGGGCTAGAGTTTGATTCACGTCCGTGAAGATGTGTCTGGGGGCCAAAAGGGAAAATATAACAAAGAAAGGGTAGATGTTTGAAGACATATTTGAAAATATTTGGTATGGAAGATGTGAAATCACTTCTAAGCATTTTGGAGTGCATTTATGTATTATTCCTGAAGTTACAAAAACTGGGCAAGGCTAGCCAGAATTTACATTTCACAGGAACATGTGCATTTAATTGAAAGTCTTGACACACCCAATAACCATTTCAGATCTTGTACCAATAATAACTAAAATAAAAACACTGGGTAATGAAATAAAAATGAGGCACTGGTGCTTTTCCACCTATCTGTTGGAGAGATGGATGTAAGGAATGGGTAGTGGGAATTATTCAGGAGCTGTTAGAGAAGACAGACTTTTCTTCTGAAAATATAGCAAGGGAGTTGGATAAAATGAAGGTGGAGTTTGAAAATAGGATGGAAATAAAATGTGATATGGTTAAGAAGTAAGAATTGTTTAGAGGGATTGACATGTTAACTGTATTGCATAAAAGGAGGAATTTCGCAGAACAAGAGGTTGAACAGTGCTAAACAGAAAATAAGGGATTACCTCAATAATGTGCATGAGTTTAGAAATATTGCTGCTAAACATCTGATGTTATGTGATCCTATCTCGCCTACATTCTGACTGATGGGTTCGGAGCCGATCCCTCGGCTCCGACTCGGCACGCTTATGCCAAAGAGCGAAGTCTCTAATTGGCTGAGCTTACTATATCCCAGGATGCACCACTACCAGTCCCCCAGATCTCGTTTGCCGCTAACTAGCGAAGATGTGGTCTCGAGCTGGCTGAGCTAAGTAGTGTTTTTTTCACTAACTTTTCTGTCAGAATTTTGCTAATTTCTAAACAAAAAGCTGTTTTAACGGCTACTCTGTTGCTGTGTGTGTGTTTGACAATTTTTCTGTGGAAAATTTGTGTGTGATTGATACTTGTTCTGGTTACAGGCTCCCTTGGTCTATAGGGCCTTTCCTACTGGTTAATTCCCTTTAAACAATTTCTTTTTTCCTTATACGGTTGTTTACTGTTGTTCAATTTGGTTTTGTTGTGAACGGCAAGTTAATCTTGACTAAGAATAAGTTTGTCTGTGAGAGTACTTATTTTTTGCTTATAATGTCTCAAGCACCTAGGCCTTCGGGCTTCAAGAAGTGCACTAAATGTAGCTTTAAGATGTCTATCACGGATGACCACTCTCTGTGTGTATATTGTTTGGGCGCCAAACATTTGCAGGAGTCCTGCAGCGTGTGTCACGCTTTTTCCTCGAGGGTCCTCCAAGAGAGGAAAAATAAGCTTATATTAAAAGGCCTTATAAAACCCTCTTTTGAAGAAGCTTTAGCATCCTCTCCTTCTCCTGCTAAAAAGAAAAGGGCGTCGGCTCCGACCGCCAAAAGACATAGGCAGGCTTCTCCTTCGGCTCCAAGGACTTCGGAGCCGAGGGCGGAACGGTCTGCCTCGATGCCACCAGTCTCGACTCCTCTGGCTTCGGAGCCGATGGCTGGGGCATCGAGAGGCGGGTCACCTTCATCGGCTCCACTGGTCTTGGAGCCGATGAAGGTTGTCCGCTCAGACACTTCCTCCTCGGCACCGATGGAAACTAGTTTGGGTATTCCTTCGGCGCCGATAGTCATCGAGTCGCCTCTGAGCCGGTCCCCTAGCCCCTTGGGGCCGTTGGAGAGGCCATCTCAAACCCGTTCAGTATCCTCTAGGTCATCGAGGATGTCAGATTCGGACATAGACAGGGTGCTCCAAAGACTGTTCCAGTCCCCAGTCTTTCAAAAATTTGTTTGGCTCCGACCCAGTTGGCTTCGAGCCGATATGCCCATGTCATTGCCATTCCTCCGACCGCTGCCCGTCGGAGCAGGTGCTGTTGGAGCCGGTGGAGATCCTAGGGTCGGCTCCGACCCTTACTCCAACCCGGCCTTGGTCCGAGTTTGGCACGCGGACTTCTTCGGCTGGACCCGGGGTGACGTTGGGACCTATGTTGTCGGTTCCGAGCCTCCTCTCGGTGCTTGACTGCGGGACTTCCGTCTGCTATCATGGCTCCGAGGACGGACACTCCCAGGATTCTGGGGTCCGGCTTTCAGAGCTATGAGGAGTGCCTTGGCCAAGTCTTCTTGCCATCTCTCCGGCTTTACCGGCACCTTCCTGGGCGTGGAGACTAGGTCTTTGGCAGTTCCCCTGTCCTTAGGCAGCGGAGCCCCGGGGCCTGAGGTTACCCCCACTGGGGGTTCCCCTCCTCCTGACGGTTCTTCGGAGTTGTCTTCAGAGGAGCCCCCAAGGAAGAGATCGTGCAAGAGGAAGCACGTGGACTCCCCCGAGTCTCTTACATCTGACACTGATCTTGATGATGCGGAGGGGTCCCTGAAGTCGTCCTCGGATGATGTCTCATTCGCAGACATTCTAGAGATCCTCAAACAACGAGGCGGCTGGATATCCAAACCCCCCTCTGCTGATGAGTCGGTGCTTCTCAAGGCCTTTGGGGCTCAGCCCTCCGCCTCCTGGGTGTCTCCGCCCTTCGACGAGCTCCTGGATTTGGTTTGTCGGAGGGCGTGGGAACATCCAGATACTGTGGAACCAGTGCCTTCTCGCCCCAACAAATTTTTGTCTGCCCCACCCGAGAAGGAGTTCTTGACAAAAGGCGTGGCTGTAGATGCCATGGTGGTGGCATCTGCTACACAACAGGATGTGGCAGATGCTTCAACGTCCATCCATCCTCCTAATAAGGAGTCTAGGAGCATGGACCGGTACGGGAAGCGCACCCTGACTTCAGCGGCCTTTACACTAAGGTCCCTGAATTATTTGGCACATTTACCAGGCTACAGAGGGATCTGGTCAAGGAGCTGTCAGATTCCCTCTCGGGTAACCTACCTGAGCAGCTAGCCCAGTCGGTTAGCTCTCAGTTGGCTATCCTTACCTCGATTTCTAACTCGTCCATGAGGCTCATTTCATATGCGGCCGAAGGCGGCAGAGCGCAGGCACAGGCGTGGCTCACGTGACAAGCCTGGCTCCGTATGTGTCATTTTGGAGGCCTTCAAGTCTTCCTTCCGACGCTCCTTTGATGGGTCCTCTTTGTTTGGACCTAAGGTTAAAGACACTCTTACCGCTGTGAGCAAGAAGGAAAAACTTTATCTGCCGTAGGTGCACGTTATTCCACTCCTTCGGCCTTATCCCAAGGCTAAAGGAGGAGGAAGATGTGGTTCCAAATCACGTAAGTTTTTCCTCAACAGCAGGAAGATTCCCCTTCCAGAGGCAGAGGGCGGGAAATTTTTCTGGGAGACGCCGTCCCAGAGGCGGCAGAGGGCCCGCAATTCTGGAGACCGTGAGTCCTTTCGTGGCTCTTCAGCCTCCCACACTTCATGAGGGATTGCCCGGCTGTGCTGCTCGGAGCCAGTCGGGTGCCGTTGCCAAGCACCTAAAAGCCTGGGAGTCTATCACTCAGGACAGATGGGTGCTTCGGATTATTGCCGGAGGTTACACCATTCCCTTCACACACTCACCCCCACCGTCCAAAAATCCCGGACCCACCACCCAGTCAAAGGGAAATTGCAGCCGCAGAAGCTTCAAAGCTGCTAGAAAAGGAGTCATCCAACCGGTCCCCACAGACCAAATCGGATCCGAAATTACTCAAGGTTCTTTTAGTGCCAAAAGACAGGGGACCTGAGACCAATATTGGATCTCAGCAAACTAAACCAATCCGTCATGAAATCCAAATTCGAATGGTCACTTTACAATCCATTCTCCCATTGTTGGAGAAGGATGTTTGGATGTGCTCCATAGATCTCAAGGACGCCTATTATCACATACCGATACATCGGGCGTCCAGGAAGTATCTGCGCTTCAGCCTGGGAGACAGTCATTTCCAATTTTGTGCACTGCCCTTTGGTCTCACCACAGCCCCCAGGGTGTTCACCAAGTGTTTGGCAGTAGTGACTGCTCACCTGAGGAGTCTTGGATTCCAAGTGTTTCCCTATCTGGACGACTGGCTCCTGACTGCCACCACCAGGCATCTACTAATGGACAACCTCAAAGCCACCATCTCCCTGGGTACTACCCTGGGAATTACATTCAATTGGTCAAAGTCTGTCTTGCTGCCCTCTCAGCGCATAAGGTTCATAGGAGCAGAGATAGACTCAGAATTGATGCGCGTCTTTCTTCCTACCGAAAGGATTCAGACTTTACAAGGTCAAGTTCAAGCTCTGCTTTCAAGATCCAAAGCCCCAGCCAGGATGGTCCTGCAACTTTTAGGTTCGATGTCTGCCACGGTTCTCCTAGTTCCACTGGCAAGATTGCACATGAGGATTCTTCAGTGGCTGTTATCGACTCAATGGTCCTTTCAGAATCTCCCCCTCAATCACCCCATTATGATTACAGAAACGTGCAAACGGGACCTCCGCTGGTGGCTTCAGCCGTCCAATCTGAATCAGGGAAGACCTTTTGTTATCCCCCCTCCGGTGGCCACCCTGACGACGGATGCCTCCCAGACGGGGTGGGGGGGGGCATTGTCTGGGCAGGTTAGTTCAGGGTTCCTGGCTTCCAGACGAAACTTTTCTCCATATCAATGTATTGGAAATGAGGGCTGTACTTCTGTCCCTACAGGCCCTCCACAAGTTTCTCCCTCAAGGCATTATCGCTATCCACACAGACAACATGTCGGTGGTCTGGTATCTAAACAAACAAGGAGGGACCAGATCTTACCCCCTTTGCAGAGAGGCCATGAGGGTGTGGGAATGGGCTGTAGCTACCAACCGTTTCTTGGTAGCGACCCACATTCCAGGGAAATCCAATATATTGGCAGACAGATTAAGCAGGACGATTCTCTCTCCTCACGAGTGGTCCCTGAACGAGACAGTAGCAGCTCAGGTTTTCAGAAGATGGGGAACCCCGTGCTGCGACCTATTTGCAACACCACAAAACGCAAAGTGCAAAAGGTTCTTCTCCTTGACTCCACGTCAGGGGGAGGCAGCTATGGATGCTCTAGTCCAACCTTGGCCAACAGGACTACTTTATGCCTTTCCTCCGGTTCCACTTCTCCCCAAAGTCATCCAAAAAGCTTCTCGATTGGGGTCCACAATGATACTAATTGCTCCGCACTGGCCTCGTCAGGTATGGTTTCCCTACCTGAAGAAACATGCTGTGGACGATCCTTGGTTTTTGGATCTAACTCCGGATCTGCTGATTCATCAGTTGGGACGACAACACCAGTCCTTTCACACCTTGAAATTGACAGCTTGGCTCCTCCACTTCCGACTTTAGTCAGAAATCACACCTTAGACCCGGAAGTTATTCACATTTTATCTTCGGCCCACAAACCCACTACTAAGAAATTGTACCTCAGTAAGTGGAAGAGGTTTGCTATCTGGGCTCAACTCAGGGGCTTAGACCCTATCACTGCCCCGATTCCAGAGGTTTTGAAATTTTTAACATCCTTGTTTAATCAAGGATCTTCAGTCTCTACCATTAAAGTCCAACTAGCAGCTATTTCTAAATTTCACGAATCCATGGATCCACCATTGATGAGCAGCAGATTATGCAAAACTTTCATTAAAGGTGCTGGGCTGTTAAGACCCCCAGTTTTTCATCCTGCGCCTCCGTGGGATCTTGATTTGGTACTTCGTGCCTTAACATCTTCCCCTTTCGAACCGGCTGCTACATGTGAGTTAAAATATCTGTCTTGGAAAACTGCCTTCTTAGTTGCAATTACCTCTGCAAGGAGAGTTTCAGAGCTTCAAGCCCTATCTATCAAACCACCGTACTTGATTTTTCACAAGGATAGAGTATCACTTAGGCCTAACCCATCTTTTGTCCCAAAGGTTTGTTCTAGTCTCTGTCTCCAACAATCTCTAGAGTTACCAGTTTTCTTTCCAAAATTCTCCAACGAAGCGGAGTACACCCTCCATAAATTGGATGTTCACAGGCAATTGCTTCTATCTAGACAGGACTCAGCAATTTGAAAATCAGACCAGTTGTTTGTGTCCTTTTCAGACAATAAATTGGGTAAAACCATCACTAAAGCTACTATCTCCAAATGGATTAGAGATTGTATAACTCAGGCTTATTCCTCTTCAAATAAGCAACTTACAACATCTATCAAAGCTCACTCTACCAGAGCTATGGCTACTTCTATTGCTTTTCATTCCAAGCTCGCTATTTCTGAGATTTGTGCTGCGGCTACTTGGTCCAACCCGCACTTTTATTTCCCACTATAAATTGGATGTGGCATCTAAAGGGCGAGCATCATTTGGTTCCACGGTACTCAGGAGTGTTTTCCAGTGAGCCACCCAGGATTCAGGTGCTAGGGACGCTGTCCCATCAGTCAGAATGTAGGCGAGATAGAATCACATAACATCTTTTAGTTATGTACTCACCATAACTTCAGATGTTTGGGATCCATCTCGCCTACATTCCTAATACCCACCCTCCTTCCCCCTGCCTTGGAGATCAGAAGAGATTGAACGGTTTTGAGTTCTACTGTTTTTATCTTGTTTCATCTGACTATGTTATATAAGCAGTGCGTGCATGTGTGCATGTATGCGGACAAACTAGATCTGGGGGACTGGTAGTGGTGCATCCTGGGATATAGTAAGCTCAGCCAATTAGAGACTTCGCTCTTTGGCATAAGCGTGCCGAGTCAGAGCCGAGGGATCGGCTCCGAACCCATCAGTCAGAATGTAGGCGAGATGGATCCCAAACATCTGAAGTTATGGTGAGTACATAACTAAAAGTTTTTTGATAGTAACTTCAGAGCAGAATAACTTTTAGCACGACGACTCAGGCAGCAAATTAGAAAGGGCTGTCGCCAAGCTTGGGGAGCCTTTAACAAGGAAGACAAGAGGTCCTGTAGAAGTATTTGAAATATTTCAGGAATTCTGTGAAAGTCTGTCTAAAATGGAGAAATGTAGAAATCAAGAAAAGGTACAAATGAACATGTTTATGGAAGGATTAAATATGCAACGGTTAGAGGTAGATGAGGCTCAATTACTAACTGGATAGGAGGAGATCAGATAAAAATGATGAGGTATAACCAATCCACAGGAAAATCCCCAAGAACAGATGGTATGGTGATGATGTGAGGGTTTGCCATCTGTGCCAGGAAAAAATAGGACAGTACATGTGTGACACATGCTAGCGTGGTTGGCTGGACTTTTCTGTATAGTTTTGTATCGTGTGACTATGACATCAACTTGTACAGATGCTTGTGTTAAGATGCCTCAACAGTGTTATAAACTGAGTATGTGTTTGTTTAAGCAAAGAATTCTGGATGGGATGAGTAGAAGTTTTTGAAATTTCTGTAATTTTCAAATACTACAATAGATCTTAACAAAGCTCTGTGTGTGTTTTGTACCAGTGTCAGGTGATCAAATGTTATGTAATTCTATAAACGGCACTGAGGATGTAACTCACAAAGCAGTTGTTGTTTGCTCATCCCCTTGACTTATAGAAGTAAACATCTTATCTAATCTTGCCTTGCTGTATTAAGTTAGCTAGGAAACTGTTACTTTTTGAACAGTCAGGAAATAGGAGATTAGTTAAGTATTGTTTTTCTGCATCTGTTTGAATCTGTTCATCTGTGTTGTTTTTATTTCTCCTGTGTTTGAACCTCTGGTGTTTATTGTACTTGGATATTTAACATTCTCATGATGTTCATCGTGCATACAGCTGCAGTCATAAAAGATGGGTTCTCCTGCCGTCAGGCGGGTCCTCGGTCGGCCGAATTCCAAAGTCTAGGTCCGGCGTCTGTTGTCTTCGCTTCTACCCTGATGTCAGTGCGACAGGGGTATAAAAGAACCAGCCAACACCATTTTCTTCAGTCTTTCTTGCCGCGCGGTGCCCGAAGCAGAAGCAGTTCGCAAGTGCCGGTCGGCTAGCTCCTGAAATTATGAAAAATTTTGAAACCGAAGTCTTCTTTAAAGCTAAGTACCCCGTTGGGGAAACTTTTCTTGCCTCAGACCGATGTCAGACAGTTAACAATTGTATTTCATGTGGGAAGCAAATACCGCATAAGGATTTCCATTCCCTCTCTATACCTTGTTTAGGCCCAGACCACAACGTCTTGGGCTGTCGCTTTTGTGCTACATTCAATAAACGCACTATTAAGCGTCGGGTGGAGTTCGCCCAGCATTATTTTGGGAAAGCATTTAACTATACTATGTCGTCGGAGACTCCGACTCCAGTTTTGTCTAAAAAAAACGCAAAGATAAGGACCGACACACGAGGTCCGCGGCCTCTACTGACACCACGCCAAAGCTGACTACACGTGGTCCGGTTCTCAGCGAGGCGCCTACGCAGTCCCTGACTACCGACGCCACTTCATTGGCGGTGTCCCCTGTACCCGAGGTCGCAGGTTCCTCGGCCCACACCCCGACTCCAGATACAGAAGCCACTCTTTGCGTTGAGCCTCACAATGTGGACAGGTCTACCTCCACTCAAGGTGTCAACAGACCTTCCTCTTCTTTTTCCATCAAGGCTTTTACTAAGTCTAAAACAGCCATGCAGTCTAAGAGACAAGCTACCCAGGGCCCATCTCCAGGCCCCATGCCTAAAAAACAGATGCTCAAAATGGCTGAGGATTTAATTACTCTTATCAGGGGTTCTCAACCTCCACCGGACAAAAGGCCCAGAGTGGAGGAAGAATCCCCCTCCTCTGATCAGGGCTGTATTATTTCAGAGCACTCTGATCAGGAACATTCTTACTCCCCTTTTGAAGACTCTGATGCAGAGGAGTCCATTCCTTCTGTATCCCCCCCAGAGGATTACTCATTCGGGGAAACTTTGCATACCTTAAGGGAACGCTTCCACTGGGAAGGCGAAGATTATTCAGATTCCAAGAAAGGGCTTAGGGAATTTCTCTTGCTACCTCAGCACAGACCTCTGGCTATACCTCCTGTCTTGGACATCCTAGATGATGTTTACTTGGAGGCCTGCCTTAACCCGGATTCTCTGCCTCCAGCCCCAGTCAAGCCTGCCAGGTATTACAGGGTCCCTGACTCACACCAATTTCTATACAAAAGCCATGCTGCTGACACAGAAACCATTTCACATGGCCCCAAGGGAATTAAGGCCTCCACTGCTAAAAATCCATTACCTTCCGAGAGAGATTCCAGATCCTTAGAAAGGTGGGGAAAAAAGGTATATACCTCAGCTACCTTAACCATGAGGGCCTTAAACTGTCAGTTCCATATGCTAATATACCAACAGTTTCTGTTATCACAATTGAAAAGTAAAATGTCACAACCTGAACAACCAGACATGAAGGAGTTGCAGGATTTGATGCATAGTGCAGAACAAGTGGGTAAGCACACCTTACAATGTGGTTTTGATGCTCTAGAGGCCTCTTGTAGAGCTGCTGTTACAGGATCAGTCATACGTAGACATGCCTGGCTCACAGAACAAACCTTGCCTGATCATGTCAAAGCTAAATTACTAGATGCCCCTCTACAAAAGGATGTATTATTTGGTGCTAATGCTGAGGAGGTATTAAGGAAAATGGAGGAAAAAGCTAAATCAATGCAAACTGTGAAGGATTTTCTACAGGTACAACCACCACGTTTCAGTAGAAATTGGCCTTCCAAAAATTGGTCCTTTCCAGCCACAGACAGACCCCAAAGAGGTAGATACAGGCGCCCGAGGGGCAGAGGGCAATCTCAAGGATCGTTTAGAGGCAGACAATGGCAAGCTCCTACACAAAGAGGTGGTGAAGATAGTTTGCAGCCATTCAGAAAGCAAGCCCAATGACTTTCCCCTTTGCATGCCAAGCAAGGCTCAAATGGCAGCCCCCTTACGAGGAAAACTGGCATTATTTTTAAAAAATTGGCATATTATCACAAAAGACAAATGGATCCTGGACATTATAAACAGAGGCTACAGATTCCATTTTCACACCCTTCCAAAAATGAGAGGCATGCCAAACCTGCCACACAATCAAAGGGCAGAGGCACAAAGACAAATTTCAGATCTCATGGACATGAAAGCTATTCAAGAGGTGCCTACTCACGAACAAGGTCAAGGTTTTTATTCCAGACTATTCCTGGTACCAAGGAAGGGAAAAGATTGGAGACCCATTTTGGACCTATCCATCCTAAACACATTTTTACTCGTACCAAAATTCAAGATGCTCACATTACAGCAGCTTCTTCCCATGCTGGGCAAGGAGTCTTGGCTGGTAACATTGGACCTCAAGGAGACATACCTGCACGTCCCAATCAGACAAAATTGCAGAAGATACCTCAGATTTCTTATAGGTTCAACCCACTGTCAATTCTCTGCATTGCCCTTTGACTTATCTACTGCGCCCAGAGTATTCACGAAATGCCTGGTGTCAGTAATTGCCTACTGTAGACTTCAAGGGATACAAATATACCCCTATTTGGACGACTGCCTGATCCAAGCGGACAGCAAGCACATACTTCTGAAACATCTGGCTTATGTAATAAGGTTATTGAATTCTCTGGGATACACAGTCAACAAAAAGAAGTCAAGGCTAACACCATGTCAGAAAATAATTTTCCTGGGTGCCAACTTGGACACAAACACCCAGAATGGCCTACCTCACACCAGAGAAGCAGGGGCAACTAACTCAATATTTCAGAACACTAGCAAATTTCACCAGGCTGACTGCAAGGAAAATCCTGCAGGCTCTGGGATTCATGGCATCTTGCATCCTGCTAATCTCATGTGCAAAGCTGCATATGAGGAAACTTCAATGGTACCTGAAAAACCTATGGTCTCAACACAGCCACAGTTTGGAAACAATAATAAGACTAATTCCATGTCTTCAAAAGGAATTTCTGTGGTGGGCTCAAGTATGCCAAACAAACGCAGGTCTCCCATTCTGCAATCCTCAAGCAAATCAAGTCATCACAACAGACTCCTCGGACTACGCCTGGGGGGCGCACATGACAGATCGGTGCATTCAGGGCAAATGGTCCCAAAAAGAAAAGCACCTTCACATCAATCAAAAGGAAATGCTAGCAGTAATAAATGCTATTATAGCTTTTAAGGACCTTCTGCATCTAGGTCAACTATTGATAAGAATGGACAACACCACAGTAATGTGGTACATAAACAGGGAGGAACACACTCATACCCCCTAGGCAGGCTGGCCATGTCACTGTGGAACATGGCTCTGGAATTACAAATAGAACTTCAAGCACAGTTCTGGCCAGGCAAGGAAAACACGCTGGCAGACAACCTAAGCAGAAATATGACAGATCCACACGAATGGAAGTTGCATCCTCAAGTTTTTACAGAAATAATCCAAGCATGGGGAAGGCCAGACATAGATCTCTTTGCCTCCCACAAAAACCACCAATTGACAAAATTCTGCTCAAGGACTTTTCATCCAAAGGCCTGGAGGGTGGATGCTCTCTCTTTCAGTTGGACATCAATGGCAGTTTATGCCTTTCCACCTTTTCCTCTGCTGCCCAAAGTACTATTAAAAACCAGAGCAGACAGACCAAAGATGATTCTCATTGCTCCAGACTGGCCCAGACAGCACTGGTACCGACTCCTGAGGAGCCTGACGCATTCCCCTCCATAGGACCCTACCTCTAATGCCTCTTCTTCTGACTCTGCACAGCTACAAAACTCTTCACAGTCAGCTGAAAACACTCAATCTGGCCGCATGGAAGATTCCTTATCACAACAGACCCTACTCTCCAAGGAGGTGCAGGATATCATTTTGGAGGCCAGAAGGCCGTCTACTAGAAAAGCTTACTCCGCAAAATGGAAACGGTTTTGTGCCTGGAATGAGAGAAAGGGCCAGGACCCTGGAAAACTGAATTTACCTCAAATATTACAGTATCTAGCTGAGCTGCTAAACAGTGGACTTTCATTCTCCTCCATCAAGATCCATGCTTCAGCCATTTCTGCAGAATACAACACTGATCCACCTTTATTCTCTCACCCCCTCTTAAGACAGTTCCTCAGAGGGGCTAAGAATATTAAACCTCCAAGGAAGCAACCAATACCTGCTTGGGACCTCAATTTCATTCTAGAAAAGCTGACCTTGCCTCCTTTTGAGCCAGCTGCCTCAACAGATTTGCAATACTTGTCCTGGAAAACAGCTTTCCTTCTGGCTATCACCTCAGCTCGTAGGGTATCAGAACTACAAGCCCTCATGGCGGTGCAGCCTTTTATCATCTTCCATCAGGACAGAGTTGCCTTACGAAGCAACCCGTCCTTTATGCCAAAGGTGGTATCCAGGGTAGCTTTGAATCAGGCTATACACTTGCCTACCTTTTACCCTAATCCTCAAAACAAAGGAGAGAGACTACTACATTCCTTGGACATCCATAGACAACTGCGATATTACTTGGACAGAACAAAGCCTTTCAGAAAATCGGAACAACTTTGTGTCCTATGCTATAGGAGCCCAAGGGAAGCCTATTTCCAAACAGACAATTTCTAAATGGATAGCCCACTGCATACATTTTTGTTACTCTTTTCATGGTAAAGCTGTACCTGTAGGCATCAGATCTCACTCCACAAGGGCCACTGCTACCTCTGCAGCCCTCCTCAGAGGAGTTCCTACCAAAGATATTTTGGAAGCAGCCACTTGGAGTTCTGTGCATACCTTCTCCAAGCTCTATCACCTACCATTATACTCCAAAACTAGAGCAGGCTTTGCCACTGCTGTCTTGCAGGGCATCCTGGCTCCTCCTAGTTCCACCTAGTGCCTACCACCCCTTATAGCTTTGGGATTCTACCCATCTGTTATGACTGCAGCTTTATGCACGATGAACATAGTACAGTTTTGCACCTACCATAAATGTAGATGTTGGAGTGCTAATACAGCTGCAGTCCAGGTTTCCCTCCCTCCTTCCCCTCTTGGAACAGGCCTTTTGGCTAACACCTCCTCATACAACCTGATTGGGGTATTCTTTTATGGTGTATTTGCTTGCATCTAATGTTTTTTGATTATATGGCATTGCTTTATTACACAAATTTATGTATTGCCTTCCTTCTGGGGCACCTGACATCTGGGGCAAGAAAAACTGAAGAAAATGGCGTCGGCTGGTTCTTTTATACCCCTGTCACACTGACTTCAGGGAAGAAGCGACGACAACCAACGCCGGACCTAGACTTTGGAATTCGGCCGACCGAGGACCCGCCTGACGGCAGGAGAACCCATCTGTTATGACTGCAGCTGTATTAGCACTCGAACATCTACATTTATGGTAGGTACAAAACTGTACTTTTTCTATTTTATTATT
Source organism: Protopterus annectens (assembly GCF_019279795.1). NCBI lineage: Eukaryota > Metazoa > Chordata > Ceratodontiformes > Protopteridae > Protopterus > Protopterus annectens. The sequence goes on from NC_056741.1 coordinate 1,504,970,218, forward strand.
GATAATTAAATTTTATAGTTTTCATTGTGGCTGATCCTTTAATGAATACTTTAACCTGTTGAGTTACTTGTGCTTATTTTAGTAATGCCGTGGCCACTCTGAAAAGCCTTGCTGCTTTGGTTACATTCTACCATTTTACTAGTATTGATTTTACTCTGTATGATTGAATACCTTTGTAAGAGCCTGACTGTGGTTGACTTGGTAGCAGCTTGGGTACCTTTATAGCCTGGGCAGAAGAGATAAATCTTCTAAATGTGTACCAGCCTTTCTCAGGAGTGTGTGAGAGAGAAAAACAAGTACCCAGGTGTGGGTGTGACAGCTACTTGGAACTGGGACTTCGTCTCTCCATATCCCAAGGACGACTCACTTTGGAGTACTGAGTCCAATCCCAGGTCTGGAGTGTGTTCCCTGTGTGCTCTTGGGGGAAATTGTGCTTGATGCAGAGAGCTGCATTTGAAAATACTGTGCAAATCCATTTTTCATTTTAGTGACTGTCTCTCTCTGGTGTCAGTGGTGAGGAATAAGGCTCCTTGATTACTGGCTTGAGATAGAGAGGCTGTTCGCAGGTATTACTTTTTAACACCTTTATTATAACTTGTGACATAAGCACATTTATATTTATATAAAAGTAATTAAGCTCTAAGTTAAAATTAAACATTATGCTTCATGTATATTGCTATATATCCTATACCATAAGCAACATTACATAAATTGTTGAATTCCTGCCCCCTTTTTAAATAAGAAATATCTTTATTAAATCATCACTTATGACATAAGCAATCATACATTTATATAAATTAAAACAAGCCACACAATACTAGTTGCAAGCATTTTCCATCACAAGCCATACTGATACATTCCCAGTTGCAAACATTATACATCACTTAAAATCTACCCAGTTATTTTCAGTCAGACCTTACACAACTCATTTAAGTCCTGCCTTCTTTTAAACCTCATTTCTTTCCTGTTTGTATTGTTCCCACAATTTCCATTTTTTCCCATGTAGTTTGCTCTTAAGTTTTTCAAAATATCTCAGTTTGTCATTTTATCTCTGTTGCTATATTCGCTATTTATAATATAGTTTAGATTTTAATTACCATTTTCTACTAATTGCTTTTTTGGCAGCCACCATAATTAGAGACGGGCAAGGCCTTGTCATGTATAGGCAATTCTGATTCTCTATCATAGCTCAGAAAAATCATCTCCCTCATCACAACAGTCTGCCCACCCAGTATCTCTGACTGCACCCTGCAGGGCATCCTTAAAGTCTGCCAACTCACTGTAGTCCCAGAAAATGTTCCCAATTACCTCTTTCTTCCCTGTCACACCTCCAGCATTTGCTGTCTACCTGAGGAAAAATTCTCTGAAGTCTGCTTGGGGTATAAAACTATCTATATAAACATTTCCAAGCAAAAATCCTAAATCTCGCAGATTTTGTTGCATGTTTGGGAGACGTGTATAACCTCCCATTGTTTGTAAATTGCTTATCCAGTCTCTGGTAATTGAAGGTCTTTATATGCACCCCAAAACTTTTTCAGGTCATACGCCAATAATAACTAAAATAAAAACACAGGGTAATGAAGTAAAAATGATACTGGCACTTTCCCACCTATCTGTTGAAAAGAAAGGAATTTAAGGAAAGGGTAGTGGAGATTGTTCAGGAGCTGTTGGAGAGGACAGAAATTTCTTCTGAAAATATAACTAAGAAGTGGGATAAAATTAAGGTGGATTTCAAAAATAGGGTGGAAATGAAAGGGAGCTATGGTAAAGAAGTAAGAATTATTTCAAGGGACTGACAAATGTTAACATATTGCAGAATAGGGGAAATCTCTCAGAACACCTACAGAATGCTAAACACAAAATAAGGGATTACCTAGATAATGTGAATGGGTTTAGAAAAATTGCTGTTGAGCAATTTTTTTTTTTTGATGACACAAGAGCACAAAATGTTTTAGCACAATAACGCAGGCAACAGAAAATAGAAAGGGCTGTTGCGAAGCTTAGGCAGCCTGTACCAAGGAAGATAGCACGAGATCCTGTAGAGGTATTAGAAATATTTTGGGAATTCTACTAAAGTCTGTATAAAGCAGAAAAATATGTAAATCAAGAAAAGCTACAAGTGGAAATGTTTATGGAAGAATTAAATATGCCAAGGTTACAGGTAGATGAGGCTTAATTACTAATGGTTAGGATAGAAGGAAATGAGGTAACAATTGTGATGTATAAGCAATCTATAGGAAAGTCCTAGGAAGAGATGGCATTCCTTTGAAAGCTTGTGAAGGTAGGACGGGAAAAAAATGAAAGATCTGGAAAGTTTTAACAGTATTTTAAGAGGAGGGAAGACAAGTACCAATATCCTGGAAGAAAGCAGTGGTAGCAGTAATACCAAAAAGAGGGTAAAAAGAGCCATCAGACAGCATTGTACAGGCTCATTTCAATAGTAAACCATGATTATAAAATGTGTCTGTAATGGCTAAAAGAGTGGCATAACTAACGCCAACATTGATGGATATGGATCAGTGTGGTTTTGTGGAGGGGAGGCAAACATTTGAAAACATTAACAGAACGTTGATGATTCAGAAGGAAGCAGAATGTAAGAAAATACCATTGTTGTTGGTGGGTCTTGATGCAGAAAAAGCATTTGACAGAATAAGCTGCGAGTGTGTCAGCAGGACAATGGATGCATTTGCATTTCCTGAAAAAATATAAGGTTGATTAGGAGGATATATGAGGGATTGGAGGTGAAAATTAAAGTGGATGGAAGTCCTTTTTGATCATTTTTGCTAGAGCAGAGGAACCAGGCAGGGGGGTGTCCTCTTTCCCCTTTATTTGCATTGTATTTAGACCCCTTGGCAAAGAAAATAAGTGACTCAAATTCAAGGTTATAACTGGTATGGTCGGCAAGAAAATCTGGCTCTATTTGCAGATATTTTATACCTGACAAAACCAGAAAGGAACAATTAACAGTGTTGTGGAACACTGAGACGGTTTCAAATCTTTTCAGAATACAAAATTAATAAAGCTAAAAGAAAGGCAAATAGTGGTAAATTATGTACCACACACAAATTGGTTCAGCAATATCCATATTTATGAGGACATGATAAAATAAAGCATTTTGGAGTATGGATTAAAAATGTCTGTGGTGTGGCAGCTAAGGATATGTGGGAAGAGAATAAACAAAAGATAACATAAAAACTGAGAAAACAGAAGCTTTGTTATATGGATATGGATAGTAAGATACAAGCAGTCAAAATGTTTAGTCCTTTTAGGTCTTATACACAGGTCAGGCATTTTTTTTTTTTTTTTTTTATCAGCCAGAGAAGTTGTGGACAGCCGTTAACATAGAGCTGAAAGACTGTCTGGGAGGGGAAGACAGCAAGAGTCAAGTGGGATAAGCAGATTCTTCCAGTAGAACAGAGGGCAGTTTGGGTTTACCCAGTTTGAAGGGGCATTTCAGAGCTACACAGTTAAGACTTCTGTGCATAGCACAAGCAGAAAACTATATTTCAAAGTGGAAAAGGATGATGAAATGGGGGGGGGGCTCAAGAAACAAGGAGACACTGGGATTTTGGATGCTGCCCTTTAAGGAGAACAACAACAATCATGCAGATTATTATATCCATAAAGTAGAAGAAAGTATTCTAAGAAGCAAACAAACACAGGATTGGAGAAAGGAGATTCAGCTGATAGGGATGACTGCAATTAGGGGATATAGACAAGCAAGAGTGGACTGGAAGAATTTATTGGAGAAAACTGGCAAAGGAACCAAGGTACTGGAAGCAAATAACTAGAGAGTGAAAGATGGACTGGGAAGCCACCAAGAATTTATTCGGACTGCAGGTTAGATATCGATCCTTGATAGGGAAGACAGAGAATAGACAAAAATAAATGGGGGGGGGGTAACAAATGAGAGACCAGCACTGGTATAGGTTTTAGTAGAATCTAGTACAGAAGCTGCCATTAAAAATGGATAATTAGAGTACATAAAGTATTGTATGATAACTAAGAATCAATCAGAGGAGGTTAGAAATGATTGGGAAGAGAGTGCATAACCAAGCAGGGATGTCCTCTTTCCCCTTTATTTGCATTATATTTATAACCATTGGCAAAGAAAATAAAGGGGGTCAGAAATCCAAGGATATAATTGTTATAATAGTAAAGAAAAGCTGGCTCTGTATGCAAGTGATATTTTTATGCCTGATATAAACAGAAAACATTTCAGTGTTGTGGAACATTTTGAGACAGTTTCAGATCTTTTCAGGGTACAAAATGAATGAAGCTAAAACAAGTACAGTTGCTGTGAATTATGTACCCACACAAAAATTGGTTCAGCAATGTCCATATTTATAGGGACATGATAAAGTGATGTAGTTAGGAGTATGGATTATTAGCGATTTCAGTGTGGCAGCTAAGGATATGTGGTAAGAGACTAAAAAGTTTATACAACAAAGAAATCGGAAGTTCTGTTGTATGGATAGGAAGGCACAAGCAGTTGGAATGTTTAGTCCCTTTAGTCTTATAAACACGTCAGGCATATTTATCAACGAGAGGAGAAGTTGTGGATAGTAATTCATAAAGAGCCGAAGGATTTTATCTGGGAAGGGAAAACTGCAAAAGTCAAGTGGGATAAGCTGATTCTTTTGATGGAACGGTGCATTAGTATTGTCTGATTTGAATGGTTATTTCAGGGCTCCTATACATAGCACAAGAAGAAACCTGTGATTCAGAGTGGAAAGGAATGATAATTAAACAGTGGGAGGAGCTAGTGACGAGAGACTGGGATTTTGGATGCAGGTCTTTAAGGAGAATAACAGTCATACAGAATATTGTATTCATAATGTAACAAAGTATTCTAAGAACTAAGCCAACATGAGAATGGAGAAAAAGATCCTGTTGATAGGGATGACTGCAATTAGGGATATGAGCATTAGGCAAGAGGAGGCTGGGATTTATTGACGAAAACTGGCAAGTGAACCAAGGTATTGGGAGCAAAGAATTAGAGAGGGCAGGGTATTAGAATGTGAAGAGGCCAAGAATTTATTTGGACTGTAGGCTAGAGGTATTGCCTTCCCTATGAAGGACTGATAGACTATAAGCAGAGAAAGAAATAAGGGGGTCCAAATGAAAGACCAGTACTGGTAGAGTTTTTAGTAGAATCTAGAACAGAAGCTGCTGTTAAAAAAAAGAATAATTAGTCGAGCATAGAAAATATTGCATGATAACTGTAAGAATCAACCAGAGGAGGTTGGAAAGGATTGGGAAGAGAGATTGGATAAGCAATTCAGAAAGAAACAATGGGGGATATATTTGTCTCCCACATATGCTAGAAGAGTTAGGATTTTTGCTTGGAAATGTTTACATAGGTATTTTTATATCCCAAGTAATTTTCCTTAGGTAGACAGCAAATGCTGGAGGTATAATGAGCAAGAAAGAGGTAATTGGGAACATATTTTCTGGGAGTGTAATGAGTTAGCCTTAAAAAGATTCCCTGCAGATCTGAATGAGCTATGCCATGTTTGACTGACAATGATTAGGTAGATTATAAGTGATGTGTAATGTTTCCAACTAAAATTCGTAGTATGGTTTGTGATATATAATGCTTGCAACTAAGATTGTCAATATGATTTTTCATTTGTATAAATACATGATTGCCCATGTCATAAGCGATGAGCATTATATTAAAATAGAAACATCTTTATTAAAATTTCTGGTCAAATTCCAGGGCAATAAAATCAAAAACAATACTCAGCAAACCTATTTGTTTTTAATGCCAGGTACTGTGGAGAAAAGCTAACCTTTGTTGTGACAAGTAGTTCCCAGGAAATCACAGTACGGTTCCACTCTGATGACTCGTATGTGAGTCGTGGCTTCTCCGCAGAGTATCTCAGTTATGCACCCAGTGACCGTGAGTATCTTTGTTTTAAGAAGCTTGTTGTTTATAATGCTTTTGTGTATATTTGTCATTGCCAGGTATTCCTGAAGTAAGGATACTTATACAATGGTTCTGAAGATGTTTCACTCCAATTTTTTTGTCTTGACAGCTTTATTAAACGTACACACTTAACACATTTTCTGTGAATCATTTTTGCTCAACATCTGAGCTGTTGGCTGCTGTGATTTTCCTGTGAAAATCAACTGGAGACGCAAGCTGATATAAGAATACTTTTCTTTGCACTCAGCATTATTTAAGATTAGTTATTTGTTTCACTGAATATTAATTGAATATTGTGGTATCTGTCTTTCTGCAGTTCATTTCCCAGAAGTGTGAAAATGTGTAGCTTTCTGGGTTCATTGGAGGTCGTTAATCTGCTTTTGAAATTCTTTAACTCTTAGCCTGAGGGGTTTCTGTTGGCCTTATCAGTGTTGGTCACATTTCTGTGAATCATTTCTGCCCAACATCTGAGCTGTTGGCTGCTATGATTTACCTGTGAAAATCGACACAAGCTGATTTAAGTATACTTTTCTCGGCATTTAGGATTATTTAAGATTAGTTATTTGTTTTATTGAATATTGTGGTCTGTCTTTCTGCATTTAGTTTCCTACCCTCCTTCCCTGTTCTTGTTGTGGTGTTAATCTTGATGGCTTTGGAATTGCTTGCCTCTGCTGTAATTTTGTTTTTGGACACTCCTCCTGAGCCCATCTCATTTGCTCACTCAACTGAGTACAGTGAGGTCATATTTTGATTTCAGATGCTCCTACCAGTCCCATCTCTTCTGCTGTGTACAAGGAGAGCACCTTGGAAGAACAACCCCTATAGTCTCTTAATCTGCTCTGTTCCCTACCTCTCCACTAAAATATATATATATATATATATATATATATATATATATATATATATATATATATGCTTTCTTCAGCTGCTCTTACTTAACTGTCTTTTACCTTAGTTTGCTGTTCTGTGTGCTCTTAAATGTTCAAGTGCTCTTTACTCTGCACTTAGTGTCTCCATTTTGATTTTTTCATAATGTACTGCTCTATGCACTTGTTTTTTTGTCATTTTTAATTTATCTGCATTTATTTAAACTGTATTTGCCTTAATATTGCTACACACTCGTGTGCTATCTTTAATTTATTTGCATTTATTTAAACTGTATTTGCCTTAATATTGCTACACACTCGTGTGCTAGCTTGTACTGCATTTAAAGTGTTTTTTTCTACTGTTCTAATTGCTTTTCTGTTGTAACTAGTCTAGTCCTGATACAGATTTGCTATATCCAGGACTGTTTTGTAAGTTTCTGAGCCCCCAGACCTTTCCCTATTGGAGGGAAGCATTATAGCTCATTGATGAGAGTGGTAAGCAGTAGGTAGCCTATCTACCACAAGAGGAGTGGTTTTTGGTCCAGAAATTGTACTTTATTGGCCGTTTGGGCATTTTCTCCATCCCTTTCAACTTTCTGGTTTAAAAGCCTGCATTTGCGCACCGTGCAGCAGCGCTCAGCTGAGGTAAACTAGTACTAGTTCCAGAAAGTCTGCCCTTCAATTTTCCCCTTAGAATGTGCTTTTTTTTTTTACTACTTGCAATTCAGTTAACCTAATTGGCTAGCACTTTAACAGGCTTTTGTAGCATTTATAGTAGCACACTTAGGTGCTATCAGCACTAGCTGTTCCTATGCAGTAACCGCACCAGTACTTATTAGTTATAAGCATGCCTCCTGGTATGATTGTAGGGCAATTTCCTGTGGTTTCTCCTGCTAACCTGGTGCACTTGGGCATTCTGAGACAGTGTGGTAACTGTATAATGTACACAGAGAGAACCCTCTCCTCTTACCTCCCAACACTCGTACCTGTGAGAGATGCACTTATATCACCAAACTGGAAGCAGTGCATGCTCCAACCAAGACTAGACTAGCTGGTCAATAGGAGAAGGTCAACACCTGCAACTTACTACATAAAACACAGAGCTCTACAAAACACCAACCGTCGCAACCCCCACATAGAAACACAAACCATACACCCACCTTCACAGATGCTGTCAATAAAAATGTACCCAAACTGAGACCTCCGAGAAAGAAATGCATTCGACCAACACAGCACCAACCACAGAACACACAGGTCACCACCACAGTGTGCCCCTCAACCCAAGCCCTTAATGCAAAAACACTTTTGCCCAATGTACTAATCATAGGAGACTCAATTGTGAGGCACACTGACATCCCACTCACTAGGTTGAACAAGGAGATGGTGACAGTTGCCTTTTAGGTGCCAGGATCTGCCACATAACACATGCACTCAGGTTACCCCACAGCAAGTACAAATATGACTGTCATTGTCCATGTGGGTGTGAATGACCTGAGACGCACCTCCCTGGACTACATGAAAAGAGATGTGATGGAACTCTCGGATTGGGGCCCAGGCAGGCATGACCCTAGCTCTGAGCAGTATTCTACCATCACCCAGAATGATTCCACAGTATGAGCAGAAAATTATTGACTTGGCTAAGTTTCTGGTGTCATTCTAAGGTGATCAAGTATCTGCCTGGGACTACATGATTGACAGACCTTGATGCTTTGCCAGATGGCCTGCATCTGTCACCCCTGGGATTCTGGGTACTAGCCAAGACTCTTGCCACCCCTATAGTGCCTTTTTGTAGGCAGTGTTCCAAAGACCAAAATTCCACTGTAACAGCTACAAACAAATGCAGTCTGAGAGTCATGCTGCTCAATGCTAGAAGTCTAAATCTCAAGATGCACTCGCTCGAAGCTGTCCTCAAAATGGAGAATGTTGACATCTGTGTTGTAATGGAGACCTGGTTTAAAGATGCAGAAAGCACCCCTGTGCTTCCAGGCTACAACTCATTCCATACATTTTGGCCCCAAAATACGTCCGGAAGCTCCAAAGGCAGTGGTGTTTCTATATTCTTAAAGGATACTCACATTTCCAGATTGGTAGCCCAGCACAATGCATCCGAGATACTTCAGGTACAGCTAACACTGGGTAAGACGGTAATAGAAGTCATAGCCTGCTACAGAACCCTAAACATGTCCCTGGACTCACTCCAAGTCCCTAAACACCCTGGAATCTGTCAAAGTCCAACCCAACTCTCATACTGGGTGACTTCAACTACCCTTCCATCAGCTGGGAAAACTATTCAAGTACCAATGTACAGGCCCATCGCTTTCTGGAATTTATCAATTCCAATGCACTTGACCAGCTCATTCTGACCCCACTAGAGGAAGCAACATCCTCAACCTGGTTATCACCAGCATGGGAGACCATTGCTCCACACCTGTAGTCAATTCTTCCCTGTTTAAATCTGACCACAAACTAATCTCCATGGAAATCTCCATCTCACCTACCCCCCACTTGCTAAGTGACCACCCTGAAAAACATCTCTAAAGCTGACTTTGGGCTCCTAAAAACAGAGATGGCCAACTTCTCTGCACCCATGCCAGTGGAAAATAGCTGCATGACTGCTGAATCATACACCAGTGCACTGTGTGAGCATGTACACATATCCATGGATGGACCTTGCCATACCAAATTGAACCAAGATGCTCTCCTCCAAAAAAAGGAAACCAATCTGGTGGTCCCCAGCCATCATTAAACTCTACAACAGAAGGAAGAAACTGTTGCAGAAAAAAATGAAGTCACAAGACTGGAAAACCTCCCTTATCAGTCGCAACAAAAAGCTGAGATCCCTTATCAAATCCTCTAAACCCAGCTGTGAAAGCAGAATTGCGGTTGACACCAAAAACTACCACAAAGCCTTCTATAGCTATTATCAAAAACCTCAAAGGCAATATCCAGATTTGCTCTGAGTTATTGCACAATGGCACCTCCTATATTGAGCCAACAGATATAGCCAACATACTGGCCGACAGATTCATTGCCAACTTTACCCCCCCCCCCCGGGTCCTATCACAATACCAGAAGAAAGCCAGGTACCCCCTATTTCTGTGGCACAGGTAAAAGCTGCATTGTCCAAAACCAAGAATACAGTGTCCATGGGACCTGATAATATCCCTGGCTGCATCCTACATGATCAACAGAACAAACTGGCACTACATCTGTGTGCCCTGTTCAGTTGCAGCCTTACCTCAGGCTATGTCCCTAACGAATGGTGCACTGCTACAATCATCCTGCTCCATGAAAGGGGAGCAACTACAGACCTTGGGAACTATCACCACATTAACTTGACGAGTCTGGTATGCAAAACTATGGAGTGTATCATCATGGACCTACTTAACAAAGATATAGGCAATCTCTGAACTCTTGACCCCACACAGTTTGGCTTTGTCAAGGGGAGATCCTGCCTGCTGAACCTGGTTGACCTCTTCGAGGCAGTCACCAAGGCTGTGGATGAGGGTAAGTAAGGCAGTGCATACAGCCTACCTCGACCTGGCCAAGGCCTTTTTTACCATTCCCCACTCAGGTATCATCGACAAACTCACCAAACTATGCATCAATCCTTACATCACTAGGTGGGTTGCAAATTGGCTCATAGTTAGGACCCACAGAGTGAAATTTGCGGATTCCAAGTCAGACTGTCGACCTGTCACGAGTGGAGTCCTACAGGGCTCGGTCCTCTCCTGTTTGGCATCTGCATCTCAGAAATCCAGGCCAACACAGAGGGACTTTGGTTGACCAAGTTTGCTGATGACTGCAAGCTAAGAGTCATTATCAACTCCCCAAGTGATGCAGACATCGTACAAAAGGGCGTCTCTTAGACCAGTGACTTGTGTCAGGACCATGGCCTGAAGCTTAACGCCAAAAATGCGTTATTCGCTTTGGAAAAAACTCCGTTCACACGAATTACCAAGTTGATGGGAGCCCACTGAACACTGAAGGGATCGTAAGAGATCTGGGCACCCAGATCGACAGCCACCTCACCTTCGACCACCACATTGCCCTTGTAGTCAGGAAGTCCTTCTACATGGCATATCTTATAACCAAAGGTTTTGCATCCAGGAAGAAGGAGGTCATCCCTCTACTCATCCCTCATTAGACCAATCATCGAATAGAACACCCCGTTTGGCATTTACCTGACAAGACACCTACAACAGCTGGAGAGACCACAAAAGTACCTCACAAAAAGGATCCTGGACCTTAAACACATGTTCTACATGGACAGACTCAAGAAACTTAAGCTGTTCTCAGTCTGTTATCGTCTACTAAGAGGTGTGATCTCTGCTTGACTTACAAAGCCGTGTCCGACACAGCCCTACTTGAAATACTACACCTAAAGAAATCCCAATCCCCCTGTGCCATACACTCCAGAGATCACAACCTCATTATCACAATTAACAGAACATGCTGTAGAGACAGGTTCATCTTCCAAAGACTGCCCATACTCTGGAATAAGCTTCCCATTCATGTCAAGCAGAGCACCTTGCTGGCCCTCTTCAAGAGAAATTTTGATGAGTGGATGTGTAACAAAGTTCAATCCAGGAAACATTCCAGTTTCCCTATTGGATAGGGGCACTGTGAACTAACATCAAGTGACATGTTGCCTGGGCAATTTATTTTGGGCTAGGCTTGTAAAGGCTCCAGGGCCATTAGCCTAGTACACACCTATGAACAATGCTATGGGTTTACACATTTGTAGAAAAGAAAGCAAGCAATTTAAACAGTTTTCATTCTTCTGTATTATACATACATTTTCTTTTTCTAACATTTATCATTCAACTCAACATTATGTAATATGCTTAAGTCCTGTCTTCCTTTAAATATCACTCATCTTTCTCTTTAGCATTTTTCTGCATGGATTGGTGTTCATCATGGTGTTGAAATACTAAGTCTTGGGACTTCTTGCCTTGCAGAAGGCTGCAACTTGCCTGAATACCAGAGTCTTAACAATCCTGTACCTGGCTGACATTGTTGCTTGAAGCTTGGTTAGCTGCCTTTTACTTCAGCCGATGTCGGTTAAGAAGGGTAAATGTTGATGCGAATGTCAGATTCCACATAAAGACACCCATGACCATTGCATCTTCTGTCTAGGCCGGGAACGCAACCATACTTCTTGCGCCACCTGCCAGTCATTTGTCCCTAAAACTCTTAGAAGCCGCTTGGCTGCCCTTAACCTGTATTGAGAAAATCAAAGGCTTAAAAAACTAGCACTTAGGATGGATCTGGAATCGGCTGAACTAATAGAACCTCCAAAGAAAAAGGCCAAAGTTTCATGGCCTACCACCACTCCCTCTTCGTAGTTGGATGCCCTGCCAACCGCTGATATAGGGGTTGAGGGTTGCCTGCTAGAGCTGTCCACTTCTACAGCCTCCTTTGAGGTAGCCATATTCGAAGAGCAGGCTGGCACATCTGCGGAGATAATTCAGACGTCTGTTACTCCCAATGTCAAGGGGGAGCTAGGTTCTACAGGATGCCCTTCAGGATCTCACAGGTTTGAGGCTCCTTCAGCTGCTAAGACCCTAGAGCCTAGGCCTACCCTGTCTCCAAAAACTCATCCTCTTAAGAGAAAACAAAAAAACTAAGCATTTATCTAGCCTACGTGATAGTCAACCGTACTGGCAGTCCTTTACTCAATCCCTGATGCAGGGCTTCATGGCCCTAAGACCTACACATTCATCAGCCCCCTCCATTCCCTTGCTCAGCCCAAGACCTACTTCTGCTGCATCAATCCTTCCTAGCCCCCCTGGAAGAGGAGGCTCTCTCTTCTGGCTCTGAGGAGTCTATCTCCTATGCCTCCCAGATAATCTCACCCAAGGAATATTCTCCAAATGAAGATTCTTTTGATGGAGACTCTCCTCCAGAGGACATTAAATTTGGTGAAACCATCACCAAAATGAAGAAATACTTCAAATGGGATTTTTCCCAAATGTCAGAAACTCAAAAAGATATTTGGAACTTCTGCAGGTTGAATTGCCCTCCCCTTCAGCCATTCTCCTGGTGACCCTTGCTTACCTAGATGCTTTTGCTTCATGCTGTATGAACCCTGACTCACAGCCACCAGCTCCAAAGAGACCAGACCGATTCCATAAAGTTCCGGAGGACCAGAAATTCCTGGTTAAGCCCCCTTTGGCAGACCTTAGTCATAACTGTAGCCCCAGATAGACAGTCTAGGTTACTACCTTAGTCTTCTATGTTACCTTCTGATAAAGACAGTAAAATTATAGATAGGCTGGGCAAGAAAACATACTTCATCTATCCTGGCCTTCAGAGCTATTAACACTCACTCATACGGTTAAATTTGCCTTTGACATGGTTTCCCAGGCTAGTACGCGTCTCAGTTCCCCGCCTGATTCCCCTAACAAAACTGAGGCAGCATCTAAGCTATCCATGGCATCCCAGGTGGCCAGGCACTCAATTAGATGCAGTTATGATGCAGCAAAAGCCTCTGCTAGATCAGCTGCAACTATATAACTTATGCGTACATACTCCTGGCTCAGACTCCAACCTCTACCAAAATAAGTCAAAAATTGTGGATGTCCCAATTGACAATAACCTCCTATTTGGGAAGAAGTCTGCAGAGCTTTTTAAAAATCTGCATGAAAAAAGCAAAGAGCTGCAGGACATGAAACACCTGCTGGTCTCACCCATACCCAAGTTCTACAGAAACTATCCTGCTAAAATATCCAATGTCAGAAGGGCTCCTTCTACGGTCCCTCCTCCCTCTAGTAGGCACAAGAATGGGACTAGAGACAACCTCTTCTCAACCAGCCCAAAGACAGTCCCTTCAGGACAGAAGTAATGGCAACAATGTGTGATTGCCTTTTCCTACTTCCCCTGTCTTCTCATCTCTCCCACTCTCTACCCCTCTGGAAAGAAATCCGCTCAGACAATTGGGTGCTGGCAGTAGTGGAAAATTGATATTTTCCATCCTGGCAGGTAAAACCCAACCCCCAGGGCATTCCTTTCCCACCCAAAAATCAACTTCACCTAATTCCACACATTACACACAATCTAAGGGCTCAAGGCACCATAGAACCCATCCCACTAGGACAAGAAGGAAAAGGTTTCTACTTCAGACTTTTCCTAGTTCCAAAAAAGGATGGCCCATGGAGACCAATCCTGGACTTCTGTCATAAATCTTTATCTGAAAGTCCCTTCTTTCAGAATGCTGTCTCTACAGACCCTGCTTCCACTACTGCCTCCACGAGCTTACATGGCCACTTTAGACCTGAAGGAGGCTTACCTCCGCATCTCCATACACCCAAACCACAGGAAATACTTAAGATTTGTTGGGCCCTGCTCTCATTTTCAATTTACTGCCTTGCCCTTTGGTTTGTCCACTGCACCAAGAGTTTTCACAAAATGCCTGGCTCCCGGCTTAGCATTCTGCATGACCAAGGGCATACAGATCTACCCATAGCTGGACAGTATCCTCAGTCTAGCAGAACAAGAGGCGAGACCCTCAAAAAGCATCTTCAGTTCTGTATGTCTCTGCTTCAGGGACTAGGTTTCACTCTGAACCTTCCCAAATCATCCCTATCCCCAGAACAAGACAGGTTCTTCCTAGGGTGCAGGATCCGGACAGAGCTAATGAAGGCATTTTTACCCCAAGAAAAAGTTATCTCCCTAACAAATCATTTCCAGGACCTTGTCCACACAGACCAGCTGTCAGGAAGACCGTTCTTGCATCTCCTGGGTCTTATGGCAGCCACCATCCCCATGCTTCCCCTAGCCAGGTTGCACACGAGGAAAATTCAGTGGTACTTAGAGCGTATGGTCCCAGCACAGCCATCCTTTAGACTCTCAAATATCCTTTCTTCCTTGTCTGCAAACAGAAATAAGGTGGTGGATACAACAAATTCAAAGGAATTCAGACCTTCCTCTGCAGACACCCACACCAGCTCAACACATGCACACACAGCTTCAGATCTGGGCTGGGGGACTACTATGAAAGGGATTTAAGGTACAAGTACCTTGGCAGACATAAAAACGAAACAAGGAAACCAATTCAGGATCCACAACCTCAAATCTTGACAAATTTCCACCACAGCAAATCCAAGGATGCAGGGACACCAACCAGGAAGATTAAATTATTTTATTCCAAAACAAAACAACCACAGACTGAGCGCTTTCACCAGCCAACCTGGTATCATCAGAGTCTGTGTAACAATTATTCATTCACACTTAAATACACATCCACACACCCTAACTCATCCAATTAATCAATAATTCCATTACTTCCTTAAAGGAATATTCATAACATTAATAAAAATGAATATGTTTAGTTAAAAATACATACTATATACAATTTCATTTGTCTAACAAACATGTAAACACTTAACCATGACAACAACCAACATGGTTTAAATCAAAAATATGTACATTGATTAAATTAATTAATTAAAGTTTGTTGACAATGTTTATACTCTGTAATAAATAATATATAAAACAACCCTTAGCATTTCATATTACACTAGCTCTCAGCTTTAGATGAGGTTTCAAAGAGATGTGGTCATTTAAACCTGGAAACCTGGTGGCATTAAGTCTCATCTGCCACTCAGATTCCAGAACTGCCACCCTATTACTAATATCACCAGCCGTAAAGGGCATTACCCTATCTATAATAAAGAACAAAAATCTAATGAAATTACCACACACCCTGCTATGCAAATATAAAGCATTGTGCTCATCCCTTTTTCTTATACTTCTATTATGTTCACAAATTCTTTCTCGTAGCTTACGGGTAGTCATGCCAATGTAATATGCATCACAGGTGGCACATGATGCTATGTAAACACAATTTTTTGTATTACAGTTGCATAGGCCTGGACATGCTAATGTACGTCCATAGCTGACTACACAAATGTAACTACCTTCAGCTATAAATCTGCAACTGCTACAGTTACCACATTTACTCATCCGAGATCTAATGTACCTTTTTTCCTCCCTTTCTAAAATATTTTTCATATTATTCCCCCGACTGAAGACAATGTTGGGACTTCCACCCAACAATTCTCTAGTTTGTGCATTGATACAATGGTCCCAATTGTTCCTTATACTGACACAAAATTCATTAGCCATATCATTGAACCTTAAAACAAAGGTAAGATTATCCTTCTTTAAACCAGTCCCTTCATTATTTGTTCCTTGTGTTGATAACATATTGTCCATACCCTTAAGTATGGGAATATAAATAGTTTTCCTTTTCCTATATATCTCCTTTTTAATTTTCAATAATAAATTCAATGGATATCCTCTCTCCATAAATAACCCTATCAAGGTGTACATCTCTTTCTTAAATAATTCATCGTTGCTGACCAACCTTGATAGTCGGACCATTTGTCCTTTTATCACCCCTTTCCTTTGATGGAAGGGGTGACAACTTTTAAAATGTAGCATAGAATTGGAGAAACTAGGTTTCCTAAATATATTACTAACTAGTTTCCCTTCATGCTTGAAAATAGAGATATCCAAGTAATTAATGGACATCTTATTCCATGTATATGTAAATCTAAAAAATTCCGTAGTTTGATTAATATAAGACATGAAATCAATAACTTCACTTTCACTGCCCTTCCAAAGGATTAAAATGTCATCTAGGAACCTATTATACATTAAAATATGTTCCCTAAAGTCTGATGATAAAATATGACATTTCTCCCATGACAGAAGGACTAAATTGGCATATACCGGGGCGCAACGGGCCCCCATTGCCACCCCCTTGATCTGCTGATAAATTTCACCTTCAAATGTCAAATAATTACTGATCAAGATGAATCTCATAAACACAAGACATACATTTAGTCTTTCCAAATCAAAACTTGCACTATTCAATAAACTGTCTTGAAATAAATCCAACCCTTCATTATGGGGAATGGTTGAAAAAAGGTTCACCACATCAATAGTTAAAAAACCATATGACTCAACATCCACGCCACTTATCGCCCTAAGCCTCTCCAGGCAATGCCAGGAATCCTTAATAATGTGTGGTGTATCCAAAAGTGCCTTTTTACAAAACTGGTCCACAAAGGCTGCCATAGGTTCTGTCTTAGACCCCTTTGCCGAAACAATGGGTCTAAATTGTAAATGGTCAGTACCTTTGTGGACCTTGGGAATTCCAAATAACTTTGGTAATTTCGGAAATTTGGCAAAACCTTGGCAGACATCCCTCCTAAAGAAGCATATCAAAGTCAAGGAAATTACAGCCGTTCTGCTATCCCTAAAGGCCTTTCTCCCTATCCTTCAGCCCCCCCCCCCCACTACTAATCATCACAGACAGCACCACTGTCATGTGGCAAATGGGGGGGGACCAGGTCCTACTTCCTGTGTAGGCTGGCAATGCAAATTTGGGGTGTAACCTCACAGAACAATCTATCCCTACAGGCAGCATACATCCCTACCCTGGACAACCAGCAAGGCAGATGCCCTAAGCAGATAATTCTCCCTACACCACGAGTAGGTGTTAAACAGGGAAGCTTTTCTAGACATTGTCCACAGATGGGGTATCCCTCAAGTAGATCTGTTTGCCTCCCCCCTGAACAGACAACTGACAAAATTCTGTACCAAGCACCACTGACCACTAGCTTGGAGAGTGGATACGTTCACCATTTCATGGAAGGGAAGGTTTTTGTACACCTTTCCACAGTTTCCTCTCATTCAGAAAGTCCTCCTGGAGGTCAGGAGAGACATGCCAAAAATCTTGGTGGTGACTCCCTACTGGCCAAGGCAGCATTGGTTCCCCCTTCTACAGTCAATTACCAAGGGCAGTCACCACAAGTTACCTCACAAGGTGGACCTACTCACACAACAGAAGGGAACTCTCATCCACTCACACCTGCAGATGCTGAACTTAACTCTCTGGGTGATAAATTTCTATTACCCTTCAGACACCTCTACATAGATGATGTGCAGGAGGCCAGGAAACACAATACAAGGAGATCTTACATTTCTGAACGGCAAAGATTCTCCATTTGTTGTCCCCAAAGCCATAAGGACCCCCTTCTTGTGGATGTCCCTTTAGTCTTGGCTTGTGTGTTAATTAAAGCAGACCTTTCATAATCTTCTGTGAAAGTACATCTCTGCTATTTTTGCCTGCCTTCCTCTGGAACATTCTTTACTGTACAGGTTTGATGTAAAACTGTTCTTAAATGGGGTCTTGCACATAAGACCTCCCAGAAAGCCTACTCCACAACCATGGGACCTGAACTATATCCTGGAGAAACTTATACTACCTCCATTCGAACCAGCCACTTCTGCATCACTGCAGATGTGCACATGGAAAACGGTCTTTCTGGTAGCTGCAAGAAGGTGGTCAGATTCAGGCACTCATGGCATGCCCCCATTACACTATATTCCGTAAAGACAGGGTGACCCTGCACGCCAATCCCTCCTTCATGCCCAAAGTGGTCAACGAACAATTCACTAAACCAATCCATTCACTTACCTACCTTTTTCTCTTCTCCTAAGAATGACAGTGAGAGTGTACTACACTCCCTGGGCATTCACAGTCATTTAAGATTTTATCTGGAGAAAACCAAGGCCATCAGAAAGTCAAATGAACCGTTTCCTTGGACCCCAGAACCCTGGACTAGGCAGTTTCTAAACAGACCATTTCCTGTGGGATAAGAAATACCATTTCTTTCTGCTACTCATACCATGGAAAGGCCCTGAATCAGGAAATCTGGGCTCATTCCACTAGAGCAGTAGCTTCTTCCAAAGCCTTCTTCAAAGGTTTGGACACAGCTACCATCCTTGAAGCAGCCACCTGGTCCACTGTGCATACCTTCACCAAATATTAAAGACTGGACCATATCTCCAAAGTCAGAGCAGATTTTGCTAGCGAGGTCCTCCAAGGATTCCTGGAATCCCACTGCTTTTTTCCTCCACCCTTCCTCCTTCTTGAGCTGTGGTACTCTCCAACAGTATGAATACTGCAACATGAGTATTGGAGGACATTGAATAGTTGTGAACAATCTTACCATAACCATAGATGTCATCTTCTGTGTTGCAGCATTCCTTCCCTCCCTCCTGACCCCCTTCTAAAATAGTCGCATGACTAACGGATTCCATTGAGCCTTTACCAGCACTAGGTTCATTCTAGGTCAGTCTGTGGCATTTGACCTATCCGAAAAACATCTTTTGGCATCTTCTAGACTACTGTCCGACTAGGCAGTCTGGTCTGAGGTTTTTGCATACAGACGTCACATTTAAGACCCCTGGTTTATGACCCCTATGTGTGACGTCTCATGCACCTGCAGCAACCAGGTTGAAAGCCTTTGTATAGGAGCCAACGTTCAGGTCACCTGAGACAGAGGATCCCACAGTATGAGTACTGCAACATGTAAGAGAAAGGACATCTATGGTTATGGTAAGATTTTACACAACTGTTCTTTCATTTTGTTTAAGACTTGAGGATGATGTGTCAGACTGCCATGTTTGTGCCAGACTTAATGACGGAGGATTTAAGCATAGTGCTGAATCTCCAAATCAGTACTTGGAGTATTACCTCCTTTCTGTAGCCATGACATTCTCTGGGTCCCAGGCTATTCTGAAGAAGGATAAAGAAGACCCTTGAAGAATGTGTGAGAGACTGAAGACCTCTGTGTCTGACTCCCCACCCCAGCTCGAAATTGCCAACACAGATGAGGTGCATTTGTAGCCTATGGTCCCATACCTCATAGACCCAATTCCTTCAAAGTTCGACATGAGTGTCAGAGTTCAAATCTTACGAGCTGGCACCAGTATGACACTGGGTGGGTCCAAAGTTCCTGTGCAGGCCACTTCCAACACCAGAGTTTTGGTGACTGAGGGTGAGGGCTTGCATCTGCTTGGTGGTAGTTTGAGAGGAAGCACCTGGGAACTCTATTGAGGTTGTGGCTGCCCACCTGAGACCCAAGGCCTTGTCCTCTGTATCTGCATCTAAATTACCTAAGTCTGTGAGGCAGACAGGTTTGCCCAGGCTGACATTTTCTGTATCCCCTCCCACATCTACCCAGGTCTCTCCACAGGACTTGGTCAAGGTATCCTACACTAGAAAGAGCTTTTGCCAGAAACCTCCCCTGGGAAAGGAAAGGGTATGCATCCCCCCCCCCCCAGAGACCCTTATTTCTCGGTGTCAAGAAGTTGAGGAATTTGCCTATATGAAGCGCATTCCTACTTGCCAGTATTTGCATTCCCTCAGAAGACACCTTGTCCTCAGTTGCACCTCTTGATTTATCCTTTGGGGCATGCCCTTCATAGAATGAAGGAATCCATTAATTGGAAGTTTAGGGAATTTTGCAGGGCCAAAAAATTGTAGAAGACTGTCTAACTTACCTGCACATAGACTCTGGCTGTACCTGTGGCCCATAAAGTATCAGATGATTTGTTTTCTGTGACATGTCATTTGAGCCTGATTCCTTAACCAGTGCCCCCCCCCAGAAAGTCTGATTTCTTCTTTAGCATGCTCGAGTCTTTCAGGTACCTCTGGTGGTGGATCCAGCAGTTGTGCCTTTGGAGTCCACCAAGGGATCATCTGGGCCTACCTTCAAGAATCCTGTGACAAATGATAGGGAGAACAGACTCCTAGACAATTTTGTCAAAATGTGCACTTCAGCTACACAGGGCATGAGATGCCCGAAATGCCAGTTCCACTTGCTCAGATATTTTGAGTCTGTACAAGAACAGATTAAAACTAAGACTTTGGAGATGAGAGCATCCTGGAGGGAGATCCAGGATTTATGCAGTGTAGGCTTCCAGGTGTCAAGATATTCTTAAATGGTGGCCATGATGCATTAGCTGGATCTTGCCAGGGTGTGTGCTGTGAAGTTTGTCACAAGCAGATATGCCTGGCAGTTGACTCCCGCTGTTAAACCATGCTAAAGCTGAGCTTGATATCCAACTAAACAAGGAGTGTCTCTCTGTTACCCCAACAGAAAAGCTTTTTTAGAGAGTGGACTACATTGAAGTAACCTTCTCGCTCCCAGATGCAACAAAGTGTCCTAAGAAGCTTTGGTCTGTTTACCCAAAACAGGAAGAAGCCAAATCCACAGGGAAAAGAAAAGGTGGTAAACAAACCAATGCTTTAGACCGGGGAGAGGGCGTCTAAGGACTCAGTCCATTGTAAGGAGCAGCTGTGACTATGTTCAATACCTCCCTCCTCTTCCCCTGAACCACACAGCCCCACTCCAACCTATATTTGAGGAATGCTCCCCTCCTTTCTCAGTTATTAGAAGCAGCTCACCCTAGACAAATGGGTACTTTAAGTTATTGGAAAGAGATAATCTCTACAGTTTTCAAAACCCCACCCTTCTCAGTCATCCCACCTCAAAAATGGCAAGATACCTGATGCCATCCTTTTATATGCCCTGTTACAGCCAGCAAGGCAGTATTCAGCCTACTCCCTCAGAAGAGGAAGGCACAAGATTCTGTGCACACTTGTTCCTAATTCCTAGAAAATAAGGGACTTTAAGACCCCTACTGGACTATAAAGATTCAATAAACTCCTGATAGTAATATAAAAATCGTAGAGAAAACAAATAAAATAAATAGACCAAGGCAAAACCAAGAGGCAGATGGTGTGAAGCAACATAACTTTAATAAAACAAAACAAAATAAAACAAGATGAACACTTTCGCACTTCAAGTACTTTATCAGATCTAAGTAAAACGCACAAAGTACTGCTCTAATATAGGTCAACCATGCAAACCACATGACTTAATAAAGGCTTGATTGGTACAAACTCATTTAACCCCTTCCCTCTAGTTGCTTGTAAAATAGTCATCCACTTTATTTCTAAGCATTCAGTATCATTCTACAAATCTCACAGGTCACTAAACAAGGTTGCTGATGCTACAGTTCTATCAAGAAGATGTTATGCTATAAACATCTAACATGTTCAGGAGATGCATCTCACATTAATAAGACTGGTACCTACCCATAAAACCACTGTAACATGTGTAATTACATCTGAACAGATGATTTATTTATACACCCTGATACTGAACGTATTTTTGAGATTATTTATGCGAATTGTAGCACTCGCAACCTTGTATGTTCTTCGTGTTTCACTGTTGCAGTTATTAAATTTGGGTAATCTGCTGGCAGGTTGCCCTCAGTCGACCTGAAAAACAGTCTTGGGTCCTACGTCGGTTGCTGTCTCCTCTTCCATGACGTCAGGTCGTCAGGGGTATAAAACATGCAGCCGACGCCATTTTATTCAGTCTTTCTTGCCGCGTAGTGCCCGAAGCAGAAGCAGTTCGCAAGTGCCTGTCGGCTAACTCCTGAAATTTTCGCATTCGAGTTTCAGAACCGAAGTCTTCAAACTAAAGCTAAGTACCCCATTGGGGAAACTTTTTCTTGTTCCATACCGATGTCAGTAAAAGTTAATAATTGCATTACTTGCGGGAAGCAAATACCACATAAGGATTTTCATTTGTATTGTATTCCTTGCCTAGACCCAGATCATAATGTGCCTTGCTGTTGGTTTTGTGCTAGATTTAACCAACGCACTATTAAGCTTTGATATAGTTTTACTTCTAAATATTTTGGATCAAGATTTAATTATCCTGAAATGTTGTCTGTTAGCAATCAGACTACCCGGAGTTCACAAAAAACGCAAAGAAAAAGACAGAGAGACCATTGAGGTCCAGAACCGACGACAAAGCCTCTCCTAAGTCAGTCGCCGGTTTGCCGGTACTCAGTGAGGTGCTTTTGCAGCCCCTGATACCTGCTACATTTGAGTCGCAGGCCTGTATCAAGACCCAATTGGAGTCCGGTATGCTGCGAGATTCTCAGAGTATTGAACCTGCGTATGTCTCTCCCTTGGATGGGTCCGGAGCTGCTGAGCAAGCACCGGCTTCTGAGGGTGTTTTCAAGCCTCAACATTTTTATATAAAACCGATGCCATCCTCAAAAACAAGGTCAAAAACATCTTCTATATCTAAAAACCGATGCATGAGCCACGTGCTCAGACCCCTATGCCTAAAAAAACAGATGATCAAAATGGCTGAGGACCTGCTAAGAGGCCTAGGCAAGGCACTGATTATGAAACTTCAGATCAGGTTTCCATTTCTTCTGATCAGGAACTTTCTGTTCCACCCTATAAGGATTCTTATGCAGGGGAATCCATCCCATCTGCATCTCCTCCTAAGGATTACCCCTTTTGGAGAGACTTTGCATACTTTAAGGGAACATTTTCACTGGGAGAGTCAGGACTTCTCTGAATCAAAAAAGAGGCTTGGGGATTTCCTTCTTCCTCAGCATAGGCCTTTGGCTATACCTCCTGTATTAGACATTGTTGTGTTTTTGGAATCAAGCATGGCTCCTGATTCCCTACCTCTGGCTCCTAGTAAGCCAGACAGATATTACAGGGTTCCTGACTCCCACAAATTTGTATTCAAAAATCCTGCTGCTGACCCTGAGACTATTTCACAGGGTCCCACTGGTGTTAAGGTCTCTACAGCCAAAAATCCTACCCCTTCTGATAGAGATTCCAGGGCGCTGAATAGATGGGGAAAGAAGGTTTATACATCTGCTACCTTGGCACTCAGAGCCTTAAACTGCCAGTTTCATATGCTTAAATATCAACAGCATGTTATGGTCCTACTGGAACAGAAAATGATGTTGATAACTGATTGTGTGGAAAATAGAGTTACAGGAATTAATGCATTCAGCAGAACAGGTTGGAAAGCATACTTTGCAATGTGGTTTTGATTCCTTGGATACCTCTTGCAGGGCTGCAGTTACTGGATCTGTGATTAGAAGGCATGCCTGGCTCAAGGAGCAAAATCTGCCTGATCATGTTAGCTAAACTGTTGGTTGCCCCCTTGCAGCATAATACTCTGTTTGGTAATAAGGCAGAAGAGGTTTTAAAGAATATGGAAGACAAAGCTAAATCTATGCAAACTGTAAAAGATTTCTTGCAAGTGCAGCCACCCAGGTTCAGTAGGCACTGGCCTACTAAAAATTGGTTCTTTCCTGTGTCCAACAGAGCCACTCAAGGCAAATCTAGGCGCTCAAATGGCTCCAGATACCAGTCTCAGGGTTCTTACAGGTCAAAGCAATGGGGTGCCTCCACATATATGTGTGTCACATTGAGTTTCGCATATTAATATGTTGTCCTGGAACCGTTCTCTGTACGGTTTTATGTCTCCTCATCACTGCCGGGACTTCTGTCTGCCGCCAGGCTTCCGTGTCACTCCAGGCTTCCGAGACTCCCCAGACGATGGGTTCGCGGGCTTTTCCAGGCAGCCCGTTTTACTTATGACTCTCCCCTTTGTGCAGAAAAAATAAAAAGTGTATGTATTTTTGTATATTCTTTTCTCTCCAGTTACGAGCAAGGCTCTCTTTTCTCCTTCAATAGACGTTTAACTTTTACCGAAATGCCTGTTTAAGAGTAATGAATTGTTAAATGTTAGCCCGTTCGCTCACCTAACACGCGCCTCTGTGATCCAGGGCATAAGAATGAGTAATTTCTATATTGGCTAAACAGCATTCAGGCCTAGTTTGTTAAGCGGCATGTACTAAGTGTTAGCCCTGTATTATCATTGGTTTAAGACCATCGTGTGGTGGGTTCGCGGGCTTTTCCAGGTCGCCCGTCCCGCCTTTGTCTCTCTTTGTTTGGGCGCTATTTAAATACGGACATATTTATCTCCATTTTGAAACAAAGCTCTAGCCTCCTCGCTCAAAAGAGTGGGTATTAGCGTAAATTCTCTGGTTTAACAAAGATTGTGGTTAACGTTTAGCACTTCTGCTCACCTAACACGCACCTTGCCCAGCCGGGTCATGGGAGAGATTATTAACGTCAGTAGCCAAACAATCAGGATTCTGACTTTCTTTATTGATAAACAACATGGAAAACGTAACAATCCTTGTACTGTTTGATTATCATTATCGTATATCTTTTTAACCTGTTTGTATTATCCGTTTGGTTTTTTATCCGT